>NW_026562429.1:3592500-3648758 GCF_027474105.1 Poeciliopsis prolifica
AGGAACAGGAAGTAAAGCATTGACACCCAAATATAACCAAAGCACTGTTTTCATTCTCCACATTATTCCAGATTGTCTGAACCCATGTCTAACAAGTGTAACAGCGCCCTCTTCGGGCTGGGAGTACACTGCAACGGTAAAATATGCATAAAACAAACCTTTCCACGTAGAAAGACAGATCACTGCTTCCAATGATGTGAAGATCCTCTGTTGATTGGTCATTCTGGAGGAAACACGAGATTTGACTTTTAACTGCTTCACAAAGATCAGCGATGATCATCAATTTGTTTAGTTAATTCATATTTTACACTAACAATGAAAGCTCCCGCAAATATACAGCAAAAATTAGAGACCGGATATTTTATAATCTATTGTATGCTATATATTTGAGCTCTGTTATTTTTCAAAGGTTAGATTGAAGACATGTTCCTATCTGAAAATGGTCTGAAAATGAGTGAGAAAGTCAAAACTACACTACAAGATTACAAAACAAGCAACAATGGGTGATGCTGCTCATTTAAACTTTCTGTGTAAAGAAAAACAAACAACCCAAAACAAAAAATAAGGCTCTTGACCTTGTCTGACTCTGAAAACCTGCCATGTTCTCTTATGTAGGAAAGGGAGTGAAGGAATGTGGCCACATGCAGGGAAACATAATTCAGACATGTGCCAAAAACACGCCATAAAATAACATCGTCCAGATGACAGCATTCAAATTCACTCAGTGATATCACTGTAAAGACATCTTTATCATTCCCCAGAGCTGTTTTTCTTGGCAAAGGCAAATGAGTCTATCCATACTGGCAGGATTGTGTTATTACTCCATAGCCTTGAAATCATTCCTCACCAAACCCGAACAACAGCAACACCTGGTGGTCAATCACTGATGTGTTCACGCTGCAAAAACCATTTTGCAAGTTGAAACTGCCACTAGAGGAAATTTGGCTAAAGCATTTTTATATACAATAGTGTATATACTTTAAATGCAATAAATATAAACATGTATATGGCTTAATTACTACTCTGAATATGTTGTTTTTTTTCAGTAAAATACTCCAGTTAATGATTAATCGATTAGTAAATCAGTTGACGATTAATGAACAATTAATCACGATTAATTGTACCAACACTACTCAAACAAAGTTTGTATTTTTCTAAATATTTATGTTTCTGCAACAAAAGATAATTTTTTAAAGTTTTTATCCAGATCTTTACCAGAGGAACACACAAGCTGTTAGCTTTTAGTTTGTTTCCATAAGTTTGCCTACCAGGTAGCTCTTCAGGCGGATAAACTCCACCCGGGTCTCCAGGTACCGGTTGGAGCTGCGTCCCAGAACCTTGATGTACTCCACCAGATCTGCACAGAACTTGTATCCTCCCTTCAGGACGCACAGCACCATGATCTTACTGTCCTCAAAGTCCTCCATGATGTACCGGGCCAGGCGCTCTATCCTTAGCAGGAGGAGAAAACCACACAGTAGGAGATGGATTACCGACACATCATGTGTTCGTACCGGTTCATGATGACTCCGTGGGGAATGTAGACGTTCTCAATGTCGTCGTGGTAATGTTCAGGGTAGGTGAACAGATCCAGGTTGTAGCCAGGCCAGTCATCTTTGATCTAGAACAGACAGAGAGTAAGTACAACAGCAGCTTCCTGCAAATCAGGCAAATCATTCAGGTGGCGTTTTAGAGCAGATCGCCTGGAAGCTCCCACCGAAAGTGATCCGTGCCACTGAGACCATCAAAAAAGAAAACATATGGATACTCTTGACCAATGTGCGATACAAAGTCACATGAACAAAATGGCTTAGTTTCTATGGTAAACATCCTAGTACACTTCAAATTAAACAAAACTAACTTCAACAAGAAACAGGAGCTTGTTTTTAGGTAAATAATTGCTTAAAATGGACAAAAAGCAGTTGTTCCATTAAAGTGGTGTACGGCAAGCCCAATAATTAAACAATTATTGTTTGGCTTGACAAAAAAATCCAGAAAACTATTGATCAGAACTTTTTTAAATATTAAACATTCTAGCTGCTCTGACTCAACATATAGATTTTTAGTTCACAACATTTGGAAAGTGAGCATAATAACCTACCACAATTCCTCTTTTTGCTCTCATTTCATCCATTTGCAGTGGTGGTAAAATCAGCCGTTGTTGTGGTAAAAAGACTTTTTACCCTTAGAGGAAACACATCAGAATAGTTCAGACAAGAGGATAAAAGCATGCATTTGACTTAAGTTGAAAATAGTTAAAACTTTTTCCTGAATATCACATTTAATTCACTAAAATGATCTCCAAAGCATTGCGAAACAGTTCTAATCTATTATAACTAAAACTTACGGGTTTGTTGAGCGAAGAGGAGGAAACTTTGTTTTCCAGAGTTAACCAGAGAAATCCTGTGCACCCGGCAACACGGGCAGCACGATCACGCTCAAGTCATTTAGTAAAAGAAAAGCTTTGTTTGGAGGAGCGCTATGCTGGCTAATCAGCCTCATGTGATTCCAAGCAGGCGTTGGGGTGGATGTAATATTTAAATCTGGTAATCATTTCTACAACACAGGTGAATATGTTCTGTACTCCATTACTGAGTGAGTCCTATATTATAACATTGCAACAATGGGAAACTGTTTTGTAAAGTTAGTCAAAAAGTATTGGAAATACTTTGGGTTATTTTGGAGAAAATTAAAGACTTCCTTTTTCAAAGTCGTATTTTCACCACTACATTTATAACTAACAGTTTCAAACTAAATAGGCAATTAGCAAGAAAATATTTAGTTACACTAAATATTTAGCTTGATAACTAAATGCTTAGTTGTTTTTTAAGAATGGTCCACAAGTTGATACTTTGGGAATGTAGTTAGAGAGAATTAAAGAGAACTTATTATGCAGAATTCACATTTTATACTTTCATTTGGGTCTCAACTGCTTCTAAAAATGTCTTAAGTGCTTATAAATTATGTATGTAAGTTATGTTTGTTTTTTGGTGTGTGGTAAAAGGGTCATTTCAAAAACGCTGGAAAATACAAGTGATTAGTTATTGACTTACCATCAAGAAACAACTTGCTTAATTCTTGTTGGTTGTGTAGGAGGCTCCACTTCTGCTTTTCAAAGATGTACGGTTGTACTATTGTGCATCTATTTGCAGCCATTGTCACACGAGTTTAATCTTTGAGACAGGGGACGTGGCTAACAGAAGATTATTTGGATTTACAGAGACAGGAGCTCAAAATAGACTGAACTGAGGAGACTAAAATCTGAAGAAAATTGAACAAAAAATGTAAAGAAAGTTTTTGTAGACTATCTATCCTCACCTGCTCAGGGAATCATAATAAGTGCTTTCCCAATTCATATTTTGATCCAAGAGGAAGATCCAAATAGGTAAAAAATTTCCGCATTTGTCACTCCTTCAATTGTGTTTTAGTAATCAGTCCAGCATTTTTAGGCTTGAAGCCTCCAAAGACGTTCCACTCTGGACAGATACCTTACACGTTTCCTCCGGAAGGGATTTCCCTTGTTCCTGGCAGCCTGTTTTATCCACTCCACAGTTTGAAGCAACAATCATTCATTCTTCGTTGTGTTCTGTGGCTCCTGATGTGAGTTAAGTTGAAAATCAGAGGCAATGAGGGCGGATTAGTCACCTGATGTCACTAAAAGGTCTGGATGAGCTCAGCGGAAAAGGGCGACGAACGACGACAGGCTTTGTTCTGGGCTCCAGGCAGCACTGGGTTGAAAATAAACACGATTCATCGCAGCATACGTCTGGAAACTCTTTGTTCTTTCTTGAGTTTGTCATCATTCAGCACGGATTATTTGAAATGCCAGCATCTTTCTTTGTTTCAGCGAAGTCTGAATGGAGCATCACAACACAAAACCACAAACTGTTAACTGAATTAGATTAAAACAGTTTTTAAAATTAATGGGCGGATATTTTCAGTTTCACCACTGTTCCAACTTTATTTCAGTAGAGGAAACAAAACTGTGAAGTACATTTATTGTGTAGCACAGCTTTAGCAATCACAGAAAAATAACTGCATTAATACATTAAATTTATAGACGAGAACAAGGTTGGTTGTCTCGCCTTTTATTTTCATCTAAAAATAAATTTGTATCTTTTTTTCAAAGATACAAAACAACACATTTGACTTGTTCCTATAACGTTTTAATGAAAAATAATTTTGCAAGAAGGCTTCTGGACAAAGATTACTTTTAATACATTCTTTCAATTTACAACGCTTAATTTAGGATTGAAAAAAGAAAAAAGGTTGTTTGCTGAGCAAAAAAAACAAACAAAAAACGTTCAAAGCAATAATTAACCCAAAACTAGACAAAAAAAATTAGCATTTGGATTTAAGACAAAAACGTTCTTTGTCTGTAGATACTTTCTACCCAGAACTCATCAAGTGGGAGTTTTAGCTTCACCTGGTTCAAATTTTGTAAAAGAAAAGTTTATTAGCATATTCTGCTATCCATTTATTAATCCTACACTGAAGTTAAGATTTGTTTAGCTGTTGATGCGTCCTTTCCTACAAATGATCCAGCAATTAATGCTGGGGTTTTTAACCAAGAAAATCTCTTTATTCTTATTTAAAAAGGATTGAAATATTTGCTTACTTGCCTTTTATAATGTATTTTAAATGTATGGAATAAGCTTCAGTGGTTTAATGAAAAATTTGCAAAGTGTCCCCATTTTTATAATCCGAATAGCCGATTAACTGTCAGAATAATTGATTACTAAAACAGTCGTTGGTCGCAGTGTTGGTTTAATTTAATATATTCTCAACATTTCATATGCTGACAGAAGATAAAGGCTATCCAAATTATAAAACAGAGAATCAAATTATCAGCAACAGAGCAAGTTCATACTAAAAGTAAAAACAACATATTTGTATATTAGAGCACTGCCTTTGTACTTTTAAATACAAATAAGTGTTTATTTCAAGAACCATTATTTAAAGATAAGTGAAAACAAACACAGAAAAAATAAAGTTACATTTTGATGTGAAAAACATAAAGAGGCTCCATTCACACAGCAGGTTTTGGTAATCACCTCAGTTTTTTTTCTGAAATTCGGTTATTTTTGTGCAGTCCTTCACACTATTAATTAAACCACAATGAGACTTGTGTGTGAACGGTTTAGATCCCCGAACCGACCCGCATGAGCAAAGAAAACTGTGACGCAGCTTCACTCTGTTTACGGGAGTAAAAACTGTTCATGCATTGATTGTAAAATGGCAGTTTTATGTCTTTTCCGTTTCATTTTATAGCACAATCAAGTAACTATGTTAATTTTAGTTGCTATAAAATTATAGTTATGTCAAATGAGATATGATAAAAATAAATAAAAATTTGACATTGTAATTTAATGACTTGAAATTGGGCCTATGTCTCTTTAAGAAGCTTCTGCTCTGAAACTCCGCCTTTAGGAAGTCATCACAACATGGCTCCTCTGTCAGCCCTTTAGCTATGTTTTTACCAGCATTTCACTGAGAAATAGTTTCAGCACATATTTCCACCAGATGTCTGCTAATTGCTCCTGGCTAGTCTGAAGGAGCTGAGTGGGACAGGGTTGCTCTATGAGGTGGAAACTCGAAGGCGGGCTAAATCCACCCAGGTGATTAACACAGCTGAATGGTTGCTATGGGGACTCAAGGATTTCTCAAACATGAATGAAAGAATCAAAGCAATAATCCATGTTTTTGATGAAGGAATGACATTTTAACATGATTTAAAGCTCAAAAAAGTTGGTTTTACATAATAGTGTCTTTTTAACAGCTGAGAATATCACATAGTCATATTAAGAAACATGAAGGAAACTCATAAAAAGAAAACATAGCTAACAGAAACGGCTTTTTGAAGTATGTTTAGATTCATAATCAAAGCCAAGGTGTGACTGCGACATGAAGCTCTGACTTCTTCTTTCATAATCACAATTTACAGTCATCAATGACATGAACGTCAAGTAAAATGTGTCATGACTGTCCAAACTGCAGACAGTTTGAAAACAATCAGAATCCAAATTATTACAAAGCATGAAAGTAGAAAAAAACTGATTCTGTTCTGACTGAAAAAGTTGGATACGGGTCGGGTTTCCCTGCTGTGTGAATGTAACCACAGTTATCTCAACTCAATATTGGGAGTCAATATAATTTGTTAAAGCTACTTTGAAAATTCACACACAACAATTTTCTACAGCAACTCCCTCCACTGGTGAGATTTAGCAATCAAAACCATTCGTCCCTAATCGTCGTAAATAAAAATGGTTTTGAACCTTTCAAAGAAGCTGATGTCCTTCTCCAGTTGACTCATCTTCTCCTCCAGGCGGATCTTCCGGGTTTTCTTGGACGGCGTGTCGATGAGGAGAAGGCCCTGATATTCACAGTGGAGTTCATCCCACTTCTTCTTCAGGCCCTTAAAGGAGATGAGTCACATCAAGGTCATGAATGTCCTTAAAGGGACGGTTGTGGCAAAATGTACCAATAAATTTTATTACCAAACTGCTAAAATACCAATAATAGCTGTGTCTTCAAATTCTTTTTTTTTAAATTCTTTTTAATCAAAATCACAGATTTTGTGGAGCTGCTTTGGAAAACTTTTGCAATATTTATGTTTAACAAGTATTAGAATCACGTGGAGAAAATAAAAAATAAAAAATTATAATTTTATTCTTTATTTTCTGTGTTTACATGCCTCTCGCTTCCTCAGTCTAATGGTGTTTAGTTCAGCAGAGGTTTTAGATGTTCCTGTGCGACCCACATGTTCAGTATTCTGTACACGTCCTGAATCGTGTACCTTCAGGACGGCCTGGTGATCCTCCTCCGTTAGCCGCTCCAGCACATTCTGCTCCCGCGCCAGGGTCTGGTCCTCCTCCCGGGCCTTCCGCTCGGCTTCACTGCGCAGCTGCAGATACGTCGGGACTTCACCGTAATCCTGCAGGTAGAAACCCGAATCAGGGTTCTTACGCTTTTCACACGATAAGATTTTAATAACTTTTCAAGCATTTCCAAGGTACACTGTCGATACAAAAGTCTTTAGTTTAGGGTAAAATGCTCACAGCTACGGTTGCCAGAGTTTCACCGTATAAATATCAGAATTCAAATGTTATTGATCTTTGAGAATATGTTCTTACATTATTATGCAATTATTATTATATTAATTGAACACTGTCTCAAAACAACAATATTATTGTTTATTGTAATAACTTTTGGGACAAGCTTCAAATCTTTTTTTTTTCTTTTTAATAACTTTATGGCTCCAATTTAGTTCCATACAATTTCTTCATCAGTTGCTAAACACAGAAGAGAAACAAAAACTTACACAGAATGAGATTTACCCATAAAAGAAAGTTGTATCGATAGACACATCTATCGATACAAGCACTCATCCAAGCTTTCTACATAAAGTACAACAAAACTTTGAGACAGGATGAAGGAAAATATGGAGGGAAAATAGTTTCAAAATACTTTTTCTCTTCTTAGAAAATACCTTTTTCATAACGTATTTAGGAACAAGTCCAGAGTTTTCCAGGAGCTGTTTGTGTCCTTTCTTTGTGTCAACAGAAATGGCCTTAGGCTTCATGGAAACATGACAGTAGTCTGGAGGAAATCCCTTTTGGTTTGGATCCCCATCAGCGGTTTCTCGGTCCGCCGAGGGACCGTTGGCTTCCTCACTGTGCAGGTCCGAGGCTTATGTCCATCATCGGACTCTGTGCCAAAAGGAAATGGAGACATCAGATTCACACCCCAAAGGTAAATCATCATATAGTTTGATAGAGGGACTTACTCTCAGGTGGTTTGGGTTGCTTCGAGTGTTTTTCAGGTACTTATCCGGAGACGGCAATTCCACTTTTGGTGGTCCCATAGTCTTCTTTGCATCTTTGTTTAGCTTCTCCTCAAGAATTATAGCTGGCCTGAACTTGGATACATATCTTTATGGAGATTTCAGAACATGATATTACACTAAACAATCACTTCAATCCACGTTCAATAATATTTGAGGAGGAAACGACAAAAACAAATAAATGACCAACAACTTAAGAGAAATTCCATTTTTTATATTTGAGGTCAACAATAAGATAACATTTTAATCTCTCTTGTTGTCTTAGGTTTTAAAGTTGAGTAGAGATATTAAAAATGTGTCTTTTGCTTCATTGGCTGAAAACAATACCATGGTTGGACACCAGGAACTGGTTGAAATGGGAAATCAGTGGAAATTAAAAACCAAATTTTAAACTGTGATTAATACATTTCGGATACCTACACATTTGATGAGATTTAGATCAAATTTGATACATTACACTAGTCAAACCTCAGTTAATTGTGTGCTTTTTTAAAGACATATTCTTTAAAACTCGTTTATGATTTATAAAGCTCACCTTGGTGGTTTTTTAATTTCTTCTTGCTCCTTTGGGATCCAGTCGTAGACGCATCCTGATGGGTAGATGGCTTCAGACATTGTTGCTACTTCAAAATGTAAAAGCAGCTAGCCAGTTCGTTGCTGGGCAACAGTACAACAAACGTGACATTCCGCAACACTCGTAAAGCACCTGACTTACAAAACCACTGCGCTCAAGACATAAAATTACTGTTGACTATCTTAAATAAGTAAAGGTGACTTTTCAGAAATAATAGCTGTCGAAAAATTGCTAATCCAACCGTTACTTTTGTCAAACTTCTGCCGCCTTTGTTACGAAAGCCCTAGATTTCGAGCTTTTCACGTGAACTTGAATGCAGCAAATTATTCTTCCTGTTTTGACGTAACGTGTCTAAGCGCTTCTGCACGTCAATGACGCCGCCATACTGTGGAGGTCAGACTTGTCAAAACTGTTGCAAGATTGCGCAGGAGAAATACAAATGTTGTCACTACTTATTATTTGTTTTAGTCACATTTTTATAAGAAAACACTTCATGGTAATTACTTCTAATTTATCATTCATACTTTTAATATTAATATCCAAACATCTTCAAATTTAGCATTTCTTCATTCCATTGTTTAATATCTCTGTTTCTTGAAAAATTTTTAATAATGCTGGATATCTGTCTTAAGAACAATTTTTTCCCCCAACATCGCGATAAACTGAAACCAAACATGCCTATTTAAGTTTTTCTGAACTGTTTACCTATTCTTTTAAACCTTAAAAAAATATAAGATTTACCTGTAGTTAGAGCTAATATGTCAAACCATTTGAGAATCATTTAATATAAAACAATTTTATAAAGATCCGAGCAGATTTGGAGTAATTTTGTCCGTACGGGCTGCCGTAGTTCACAGAGGAAGGCTGACAACGGTGAGCAAATACAGACACAGTTGCGTAAATAAATCATTATCTCGGTCAAAGAGCGAAAAAACGCATAATACACATTTTCGTGAGTATTTTTCTGAGAAGGTGTATAATTTATAGAGCCTTTTGAAACAGTTTAAAACAACATTGATAACCTTTTAATAATGTACCCTGAAGTCCAATTCAGTCAGTTTTCTGAGCAGGAAGCTTCTCAAAACGAGTTTTCTTCTCTACTATTGTAGACAACCATTTAACAAAGTATTATAAAAGACTGATTAGAAAAATGCACAATATACTTTTTGTTTATCCAAATACACGGCCGACATTTTTTTTACTTCTTCCGATCTAATTTATTAAGTACACCTGTTTCATTTATTTATCAGGCTGAAAAGTCTTATTCTTACTCTATAATATGCATGTATATATATTTAAAACTGTGCTTATGGATGAACTGTTGGATAACCTGGATTGTGTGAACAAAAAGTCATTCATTTTCGGCGTTTTGTTAGATGCTATTCCCAAAAGTTTTTTTTCCTTTATATTTTCCTCAACATTGATCATGCTAACTGAGACCTTTAAAGTCAGTGTAAGATGCATCTCCCTGTTATCTTATTTCTCCATTTCACATGCTTATCTTGGGGCAACAGCTACTAGTCATCCACAAGATGTACATCAAACTATTTGTAAAGATACAAGGGAATGGTTGCTCCTCTAACGTCCTTTCTCGTACCTTCCATTCAAAGGGAACTTAGTCAAAATTCACATTTTGCACGTTTTTAAACTTTCATTTGGGTCTCAATTGCTTCTTAAAACAGCCAAAGTGCTTAAAAAAAACTAGATGTTTTGGTGTCTGGAAAATGAGCTGTTCACAAAACCTCCAGTTGTTAAATACTTCCCATGGGTACTGTACGTTGCCTAGAAACCCCAGCAAAGCGCAGCCCCGTCACCAAGCAACTCAAGCTGAGTTCGAGCCAATTTTGTCAGCTTGTTTTATTACTCTTTATGTGTTTTACAATGGCTGCTGGAAAAGTCAAGTGTTTTGTTGCCGACTTGCCATTTATAAACCACTTGCTGCAACTACGTTGGTTGTGCAGGAGGCTCCACTTCTGCCTTTCAAAGATCTGCGGCTGTGTAATCCGTTTGCAGCCATTTTCATGTGAGAGTAAAAGTTGAGTTTGGGGTTGTGGCCAGCACAACTTATTTGGATTTAAAGTAACAAGAGACCCAAATAGACAGAACTCAGCAGGTTTAAAATCTCACTATGAAGAATGATTTGGTACAAAAATTGTTTTGGATCGACCAAAGACGATAACTTGTTCAATTAAGCATAACAGTCACTTTTAAAAAGAAAAAGAAGTCCACAGTTTTTTCTGGTTAAAGGTTGATCATTAATATTTGATATTTGTGTTGTGTCTCAATGCATATTCTGTATTTTCATCTCCCTGATGTCTGTGTCTTTGCAGAGGGAAAAGCAGCTGCTCCGTCTGCTTTCCTGAATGGGATTACTCAGCGCCATTCAGCTTTCCTCGAGGACCGTAAGATGCCGTCTGTGCAACTTTCCACATCAACGTCATGGTTTCCACAAAATCCTCTCCACTGGGGGGCAAAAACATTCTGCTGATGGGTCCACCGGAGCAGGAAAGACAACAGTTGGGAAAATTGTGGCCAACAAACTGGGCCTGCCCGCCGTAGACGTCGATGATGATGTCTTAGAGCCGGCATGGTAGATGCCGGTTGCAGCCAAGCTAGCGGAGGTTGGAGGAAGACGTTTCCTGGAGGAGGAAGGTGAGACTTTGAGTAACTTCTCTGTATCTGGATGCATCATCTCCCTGACTGGCTCCAATCCCCTTCATGGCGAGACTATGCAGCTCCTGAAGCAGAACGGGGTTGTGGTTTACCTGGACGTGGACAGCCGGGACATCATGGAGAGACTCGGCAGGATGAAGGTTAACCGGATAGTGGGCCAAGAAGACGGGGGTCCATGAGAGATATTTTACTGTACAGGAAGCAGTTCTATGAGAAATGGCTGGATGTGAGGGTGTTTTGTGGAATGGGATACACAGTGGAGGAAGTGGCAGAGAAGGTTTTGAAGGCAGTGGAGAGATATCTGGAACACGATGAGGAGACTTATGTTTCAACCCGGAGTGGCGGCTCAGAATCACCCAATCAAAAAACGTATTTCAGTGATGTGGTTATAGAGGGCCTGGCTGCAGATGGAGTCTTTATGTTCCCAAAAAAGGCTTTCCAGTCGTTCCTAAAGGCGAATGGCTCAGATTAATTTCCATGTCATACCCAGAGAGAGCTTCGGTTTTGCTGGAGAAGTGCATCCACCCACTTGACGTCTCTCCTCTGGACCTCAGGAGTATGGTGTTTAAAGCATATGGAGACAATTTTTCCAGTGACAGAGTTGCTCCTGTGAAGCATCTTGTTCAAAATCAATACATCCAAGAGCTCTTCCACGGTCCAACTGCCTCGTTTAAAGACCTCGCCTTGCAGCTGATGCCCCAACTCTTCGTCCACTGCCTCCCACCAATGTGTAACTTCCTCATCTGGTCGCCACGTCCGGGGACACAGGCAGCGCCGTCCTGAGCGGCTTCAGCCGACTGGGCGCGACGACACCGAACAGGCGTGTTGGTGTTTTTTTTCCCAGAAGAAGGAGTGAGTGAAGTCCAGAAGCTGCAGATGACGAGCTTCAGGGAAGGGAACGCCAGAGCAGTCAGTGTCCTGTCAGACTTTGACTTCTGTCAGAAGCATAAAGAGGATGTTTGGTGAGTCGGGGCTGACCGGGCATCTCGCTGTGGAGTACGGCACCGTCCTCAGCACCGCTAACTCCATCAACTGGGCACGACTATTACCTCAGGTGTGTTAATGTTCTCCAAAAACTCAAATCCAACTCAAAGTTCCTGGGCGGTTTGGAAAAGTCTTTAAGTTGATTCTGTTATTTTCAGTTCGCCTGATTAGTAGATTAGCTGCTAATCGGTATCTTTATTTCTAGTAGCAGTTAGCTGAAATTGCACTCTGCCAAAGTATTTTTATTTTCAGTACCAGTAACCCGGCAATATTGTGATGGTTTCCTGAAGCCGGAGTTTCAGGAAGAGCTTGAGTTTCTTAAAGAGACAGAGACCCATTTTCTTTAAATTATGAAGTCAAATTTCTTCTAAATCATATTTCATATATATATAATTTTTATATAAACTTAAGTAGTAGTTGCTTGATTCTTGTATAAATGACACAATGTCCCTGGAAAATACATAATACTGCCCTTTTAAAAGTTAATTAATTTGTTGTTGAGTAGGTAAAAAAAAAGCACAACATTTTTGGTGATTTAAGCTTTTTAAAGTGCGATTTTGGTCTACTAAAAGCTTTGACACTAATTGTTTGTTTTCCTCTCCCAGGTTGTTTATCACTCTTCTTGTTATTTGGATCTGTGCAGAGATGGTGTGATTAACTTTGGAGATCCTGTGGATGTTTGTATTCCTACTGGGAACTTTGGTAATGCCATGTCAGCGTTGTACGCCAAGCAAATGTGCATCCCGATAAGGAAGTAATCTGTGCGTCCAACCACAACCGAGTCGTGTCGGACTTCATCACCCAGGCCAGTATGACCTCCAGGTCGCCCCCTGCTGCTCTCCCACTCCCCCGCCATAGACATCCTGAAGTCCTCCAACCTGGAGAGGTTCATCCACCATGTCTCAGGAGGAAACAGCAGCCTGGTCGAAGACCTCTTCACTCACTTAGATGCGCAGAAACGCTTCCAGCTTCCTGAGCGTCTCCTCGGCAGGATGCAGCAGGAGGTGCAGGCCGGCTGGTGCTCTGAGGAGGACTGCTTGGCCGCCATCCAGGATCTCCACAGTCAGACGGGATACCTGATGGATACGCACACCGCTGTGGCGAAAGTGGTGGCCGATCGGCTGCAGGATGGATCGTGCCCTACGGTGCTCTGCTCCACTGCGCATTACGGGAAATTTGCTCCTGCCATGTTCAAAGCTCTTCGGATCCAGAATGTTCCTTCGGATCCCATGGAGCAGCTGGAGCAGCTGGAAGTGGCTGCGTCTGAACCGGCAGCACACGGAGAGATGATGAAACGCCTGAGGCAGAGAGGCGGGAGCCGACACAGAGCTCTTCAGGCAGATTACAGCATTCTGGTGGAGGAGGTGGACAGCATGATACAGGACTCCTTCCTCAAAGTGTCATAGATACTCCTAGTTTTACCTTAAAGCTGGAGTATGCAACTTTTATGAAGAAAATGTTTGATACACATTTGTCAAAGCTGTCACCATGTCCTGACAGTTTAGTATGAGACAGATAATCTGTGAAAATATTTAACTCCTCCCTGAGCTACGATTGTAGTCTGAAGAAATGCTCTGCTCCCAACCAAAATCAACCAATCAGAGCCAGGAGGAGGGGCTTAGCGCTGTCAGTCAATCTTGTGAACATGTTGCTAAATGTGCTAATGGCAGAGAAACAAGTTACCATTACAGGAAAACTGTTCATCCGCTGTTTAACCAGCAATCTGAAAACATGCTTCTGTTACATGACAGTTTACTGCTAATGTAATGGGTGTAAATGTTTTCCATGTGTTGCTTTTCTTTGAAAACACACCAGCAATAAATCTCAGACTCTGAAAGGAGTGAAAGGATTATTTAAATCCACAAGGTGTCCCGAACTGTCTTACACTAAAGACTGAGCACGAGAGAGAATATTGTTTTAGTATGATGTAGAAAATGTACATTTTAAAACTATTTGTGGTTTAATGGTATGAAAATATAATAAATAAGCTCTTTGCTTGTTTGTGTTCTGTATTGTTCAACGACTTTAGCAACTGCTATGCTAACAGATGATGCAGAATCCAGATGTTAATGTCTTAGGGGTTGTATGTTAGTACACAGTTTGATCACTATGTGGTTTTATGCAACCACTGCACATTATCAGTTCAGATTTACTGCTATAAAGTTAATTTTTTTTCAAAACAGAGAAAATTGAAAAGTGGAGAAAATTCTGATTTTATTTTGTAATTTTACAACTTTTTTTAAGTAAATGGTTCAAGTAAGAGACTTGAAAGTTAATAAATATGGTTGGAACTGGATGATTTTTCGACAGAAAAGTGGAACTGGCTGGTGGTTTCGCTGAAGGCTGAGCGTCTGTTTCTGCAGAGATCACGGATGAAGTTGGAAATGATCTGCAAAGCTCTGGATTCTGACCAGTAAATAAAGGTTATGTAGTTCAGAAACATCAAAACTTTCATAATTTACATTGAAATTACATCCAAGCTGAACATTTAATTAAGATCTGTTGACTTATATTTGCATAAATTGATCTAAAATAAAGAAAATGTATTTTACAAAACTTTATTGTAAATTTTTAAATAAGCAATTTATGAATAAACTTATGGAGAGTGAAGAGTTTCAATAAATTAATGACACTTTATTATTATTTCATAAGAAATTTATTGTCATTTCACACTTCATTCTCCATAAGAGTCAGGACGTACTGGAGCAGCAGTTTGGTATTAAGCTTAGAAAATATAAAAAGCAAGTTTATCTACTTGAACGATATATGAATACAGTTTTACTGTTTCTCTGGATAAAGAGGGTGATTCGGACCATTCCGCCTGTAGGTCTTGAACTCAGACCCATCGGAACCGCAACGCATGTCTTTACGCAGTGCGCCAACCGAGCACTCACCCATCAAGCTGCTCGAACTCCTAAAAGTACCTCAAAGTCGGTCTTCCGTGTTTAACTTCAAAACTCCAGCTGTCACTCTGGATAAAGAGGGTGCTTCGGACCATTCCGCCTGCAGGTCTTGAACTCAGACCCATCGGAACCGCAACGCATGTCTTTACGCAGTGCACCAACCGAGCACTCACCCATCAAGCCGCTCGAACTCCTAAAAGTACCTCAAAGTCGATCTTCCGTGTTTAACTTCAAAACTCCAGCTATCACTCTGGATAAAGAGGGTGCTTCGGACCATTCCGCCTGCAGGTCTTGAACTCAGACCCATCGGAACTGCAACGCATGTCTTTACGCAGTGCACCACCGAGCACTCACCAATCAAACTGCTCGAACTCCTAAAAGTACCTCAAAGTCGGTCTTCCGTGTTTAACTTCAAAACTCCATCTATCACTCTGGATAAAGAGGGTGCTTCGGACCATTCCGCCTGCAGGTCTTGAACTCAGACCCATCGGAACCGCAACGCATGTCTTTACGCAGTGCACCAACCGAGCACTCACCCACCAAGCCGCTCGAACTCCTAAAAGTACCTCAAAGTCGATCTTCCGTGTTTAACTTCAAAACTCCAGCTATCACTCTGGATAAAGGGGGTGCTTGGGACCGTTCCTCACCCGGGTCTTGAACTCAGACCCATCGGAACCGCAACGCATGTCTTTACGCAGTGCACCAACCGAGCACTCACCCATCAAGCCGCTCGAACTCCTAAAAGTACCTCAAAGTCGATCTTCCGTGTTTAACTTCAAAACTCCAGCTATCTGCATAAAGAGGGTACTTCGGACCGTTCCTCACCCGGGTCTTGAACTCAGACCCATCGGAACCGCAACGCATGTCTTTACAGTGCGCCAACCGAGCACTCACCCATCAAGCCGCTCGAACTCCTAAAAGTACCTCAAAGTCGATCTTCCGTGTTTAACTTCAAAACTCCAGCTGTCACTCTGGATAAAGAGGGTGCTTCCGTCCGTTCCGCACCCGGGTCTTGAAGTCAGACCCATCGGAACCGCAACACATGTCTTTACGCAGTGCGCCAACCGAGCACTCACACATCAAGCCGCTCGAACTCCTAAAAGTACCTCAAAGTCGGTCTTCCGTGTTTAACTTTAAAACTCCAGCTGTCACTCTGGATAAAGAGGGTGCTTCAGACCATTCCGCCTGAAGGTCTTGAACTCAGACCCATCGTAACCACAACGCATGTCTTTACGCAGTGCGCCAACCGAGCACTCACCAATCAAACTGCTCGAACTCCTAAAAGTACCTCAAAGTCGGTCTTCCGTGTTTAACTTCAAAACTCCATCTATCACTCTGGATAAAGAGGGTGCTTCGGACCATTCCGCCTGCAGGTCTTGAACTCAGACCCATCGGAACCGCAACGCATGTCTTTACGCAGTGCACCAACCGAGCACTCACCCATCAAGCCGCTCGAACTCCTAAAAGTACCTCAAAGTCGATCTTCCGTGTTTAACTTCAAAACTCCAGCTATCACTCTGGATAAAGGGGGTGCTTGGGACCGTTCCTCACCCGGGTCTTGAACTCAGACCCATCGGAACCGCAACGCATGTCTTTACGCAGTGCACCAACCGAGCACTCACCCATCAAGCCGCTCGAACTCCTAAAAGTACCTCAAAGTCGATCTTCCGTGTTTAACTTCAAAACTCCAGCTATCTGGATAAAGAGGGTACTTCGGACCGTTCCTCACCCGGGTCTTGAACTCAGACCCATCGGAACCGCAACGCATGTCTTTACGCAGTGCGCCAACCGAGCACTCACCCATCAAGCTGCTCGAACTCCTAAAAGTACCTCAAAGTCGATCTTCCGTGTTTAACTTCAAAACTCCAGCTGTCACTCTGGATAAAGAGGGTGCTTCGGACCATTCCGCCTGCAGGTCTTGAACTCAGACCCATCGGAACCGCAACGCATGTCTTTACGCAGTGCACCAACCGAGCACTCACCATCAAGCAGCTCGAACTCCTAAAAGTACCTCAAAGTCGATCTTCCGTGTTTAACTTCAAAACTCCAGCTATCACTCTAGATAAAGAGGGTGCTTCGGACCGTTCCTCACCCGGGTCTTGAACTCAGACCCATCGGAACCGCAACGCATGTCTTTACGCAGTGCGCCAACCGAGCACTCACCCATCAAGCTGCTCGAACTCCTAAAAGTACCTCAAAGTCGGTCTTCCGTGTTTGAGTCCCTCAGAGGGCCTCTCAGGGCCTGAGAGTCCCTCAGAGGGCCTCTCAGGGCCTGAGAGTCCCTCAGAGGGCCTCTCAGGGCCTGAGAGTCCCTCAGAGGGCCTCTCAGGGCCTGAGAGTCCCTCAGAGGGCCTCTCAGGGCCTGAGAGTCCCTCAGAGGGCCTCTCAGGGCCTGAGAGTCCCTCAGAGGGCCTCTCAGGGCCTGAGAGTCCCTCAGAGGGCCTCTCAGGGCCTGAGAGTCCCTCAGAGGGCCTCTCAGGGCCTGAGAGTCCCTCAGAGGGCCTCTCAGGGCCTGAGAGTCCCTCAGAGGGCCTCTCAGGGCCTGAGAGTCCTCAGAGGGCCTCTCAGGGCCTGAGAGTCCCTCAGAGGGCCTCTCAGGGCCTGAGAGTCCCTCAGAGGGCCTCTCAGGGCCTGAGAGTCCCTCAGAGGGCCTCTCAGGGCCTGAGAGTCCCTCAGAGGGCCTCTCAGGGCCTGAGAGTCCCTCAGAGGGCCTCTCAGGGCCTGAGAGTCCCTCAGAGGGCCTCTCAGGGCCTGAGAGTCCCTCAGAGGGCCTCTCAGGGCCTGAGAGTCCCTCAGAGGGCCTCTCAGGGCCTGAGAGTCCCTCAGAGGCCTCTCAGGGCCTGAGAGTCCCTCAGAGGGCCTCTCAGGGCCTGAGAGTCCCTCAGAGGGCCTCTCAGGGCCTGAGAGTCCCTCAGAGGGCCTCTCAGGGCCTGAGAGTCCCTCAGAGGGCCTCTCAGGGCCTGAGAGTCCCTCAGAGGGCCTCTCAGGGCCTGAGAGTCCCTCAGAGGGCCTCTCAGGGCCTGAGAGTCCCTCAGAGGGCCTCTCAGGGCCTGAGAGTCCCTCAGAGGGCCTCTCAGGGCCTGAGAGTCCCTCAGAGGGCCTCTCAGGGCCTGAGAGTCCCTCAGAGGGCCTCTCAGGGCCTGAGAGTCCCTCAGAGGGCCTCTCAGGGCCTGAGAGTCCCTCAGAGGGCCTCTCAGGGCCTGAGAGTCCCTCAGAGGGCCTCTCAGGGCCTGAGAGTCCCTCAGAGGGCCTCTCAGGGCCTGAGAGTCCCTCAGAGGGCCTCTCAGGGCCTGAGAGTCCCTCAGAGGGCCTCTCAGGGCCTGAGAGTCCCTCAGAGGGCCTCTCAGGGCCTGAAAGTACCTGAGAGTCCCTCAGAGGGCCTCTCAGGGCCTGAAAGTACCTGAGAGTCCCTCAGAGGGCCTCTCAGGGCCTGAGAGTCCTCAGAGGGCCTCTCAGGGCCTGAGAGTCCCTCAGAGGGCCTCTCAGGGCCTGAGAGTCCCTCAGAGGGCCTCTCAGGGCCTGAGAGTCCCTCAGAGGGCCTCTCAGGGCCTGAGAGTCCCTCAGAGGGCCTCTCAGGGCCTGAGAGTCCTCAGAGGGCCTCTCAGGGCCTGAGAGTCCCTCAGAGGGCCTCTCAGGGCCTGAGAGTCCCTCAGAGGGCCTCTCAGGGCCTGAGAGTCCCTCAGAGGGCCTCTCAGGGCCTGAGAGTCCCTCAGAGGGCCTCTCAGGGCCTGAGAGTCCCTCAGAGGGCCTCTCAGGGCCTGAGAGTCCCTCAGAGGGCCTCTCAGGGCCTGAGAGTCCCTCAGAGGGCCTCTCAGGGCCTGAGAGTCCCTCAGAGGGCCTCTCAGGGCCTGAGAGTCCCTCAGAGGGCCTCTCAGGGCCTGAGAGTCCCTCAGAGGGCCTCTCAGGGCCTGAGAGTCCCTCAGAGGGCCTCTCAGGGCTGAGAGTCCCTCAGAGTTGTTTTTTTTTTTGGTTGCTCTTATGGACTGCGTAAACTGAGCACCTTTCCATTCGAAGTTCTACAAGTACCCCAAGGACCATCGGAACAGTTAGTCTTCCATGTTAAACTTTAAAAGTCCAGCTGTCTCTCTGGATAAGGAGTGTGCTTCAGACAGTTCCGCACACGTGTCTTGAACTCTCACTTTAGACCCAGTGAGAGTCTAACGTTGTCCATTGTTGCTCCCATGGACTGAGAACTTTAACTTCCTTCTCTTTCCAACATTTACAATAGTACATTCTGGATGC
The DNA here is from genome assembly GCF_027474105.1 of Poeciliopsis prolifica. Taxonomy (NCBI): domain Eukaryota; kingdom Metazoa; phylum Chordata; class Actinopteri; order Cyprinodontiformes; family Poeciliidae; genus Poeciliopsis; species Poeciliopsis prolifica. The sequence goes on from NW_026562429.1 coordinate 3,611,720, forward strand.
AGTGTATGGTGCAGACCATTCCATAAGCAGATCTTGAACTCCCTCCACTTTCCACCTCTCTGAGTAAAGCCTCCCTAACATGTGCGGAATAAAGCACATGTTAGAGAGTTGGCTCCCTCACTGACACTCTGCATACAGACTATGCTTCGCAGTGTTCCGCCTGCAGGTCTTGAACTCAGACCCACCGGAACCGCAACGCATGTCTTTACGCAGTGCGCCAGCCGAGCACTGACCCATCAAGCCGCTCGAACTCCTAAAAGTACCTCAAAGTCGGTCTTCCGTGTTTAACTTTAAAACTCCAGCTGTCACTCTGGATAAAGAGGGTGCTTTGGACAATTCCGCCTGCAGGTCTTGAACTCAGACCCATCGGAACCGCAACGCATGTCTTTACGCAGTGCGCCAACCGAGCACTCACCCATCAAGCCGCTCGAACTCCTAAAAGTACCTCAAAGTCGGTCTTCCGTGTTTAACTTTAAAACTCCAGCTGTCACTCTGGATAAAGAGGGTGCTTTGGACAATTCCGCCTGCAGGTCTTGAACTCAGACCCATCGGAACCGCAACGCATGTCTTTACGCAGTGCGCCAACCGAGCACTCACCCATCAAGCCGCTCGAACTCCTAAAAGTTCCTCAAAGTCGGTCTTCCGTGTTTAACTTTAAAACTCCAGCTGTCACTCTGGATAAAGAGGGTGCTTCAGACCATTCCGCCTGAAGGTCTTGAACTCAGACCCATCGAAACCGCAACGCATGTCTTTACGCAGTGCGCCAACCGAGCACTCACCCATCAAACCGCTCGAACTCCTAAAAGTACCTCAAAGTCGATCTTCCGTGTTTAACTTCAAAACTCCAGCTGTCACTCTGGATAAAGAGGGTGCTTCCGTCCGTTCCGCACCCGGGTCTTGAAGTCAGACCCATCGGAACCGCAACACATGTCTTTACGCAGTGCGCCAACTGAGCACTCACACATCAAGCCGCTCGAACTCCTAAAAGTACCTCAAAGTCGGTCTTCCGTGTTTAACTTTAAAACTCCAGCTGTCACTCTGGATAAAGAGGGTGCTTCAGACCATTCCGCCTGAAGGTCTTGAACTCAGACCCATCGTAACCACAACGCATGTCTTTACGCAGTGCGCCAACCGAGCACTCACCAATCAAACTGCTCGAACTCCTAAAAGTACCTCAAAGTCGGTCTTCCGTGTTTAACTTCAAAACTCCATCTATCACTCTGGATAAAGAGGGTGCTTCGGACCATTCCGCCTGCAGGTCTTGAACTCAGACCCATCGGAACCGCAACGCATGTCTTTACGCAGTGCACCAACCGAGCACTCACCCATCAAGCCGCTCGAACTCCTAAAAGTACCTCAAAGTCGGTCTTCCGTGTTTGAGTCCCTCAGAGGGCCTCTCAGGGCCTGAGAGTCCCTCAGAGGGCCTCTCAGGGCCTGAGAGTCCCTCAGAGGGCCTCTCAGGGCCTGAGAGTCCCTGAGAGTCCCTCAGAGGGCCTCTCAGGGCCTGAGAGTCCCTCAGAGGGCCTCTCAGGGCCTGAGAGTCCCTCAGAGGGCCTCTCAGGGCCTGAGAGTCCCTCAGAGGGCCTCTCAGGGCCTGAGAGTCCCTCAGAGGGCCTCTCAGGGCCTGAGAGTCCCTCAGAGGGCCTCTCAGGGCCTGAGAGTCCCTCAGAGGGCCTCTCAGGGCCTGAGAGTCCCTCAGAGGGCCTCTCAGGGCCTGAGAGTCCCTCAGAGGGCCTCTCAGGGCCTGAGAGTCCCTCAGAGGGCCTCTCAGGGCCTGAGAGTCCCTCAGAGGGCCTCTCAGGGCCTGAGAGTCCCTCAGAGGGCCTCTCAGGGCCTGAGAGTCCCTCAGAGGGCCTCTCAGGGCCTGAGAGTCCCTCAGAGGGCCTCTCAGGGCCTGAGAGTCCCTCAGAGGGCCTCTCAGGGCCTGAGAGTCCCTCAGAGGGCCTCTCAGGGCCTGAGAGTCCCTCAGAGGGCCTCTCAGGGCCTGAGAGTCCCTCAGAGGGCCTCTCAGGGCCTGAGAGTCCCTCAGAGGGCCTCTCAGGGCCTGAGAGTCCCTCAGAGTTGTTTTTTTTTTTGGTTGCTCTTATGGACTGCGTAAACTGAGCACCTTTCCATTCGAAGTTCTACAAGTACCCCAAGGACCATCGGAACAGTTAGTCTTCCATGTTAAACTTTAAAAGTCCAGCTGTCTCTCTGGATAAGGAGTGTGCTTCAGACAGTTCCGCACACGTGTCTTGAACTCTCACTTTAGACCCAGTGAGAGTCTAACGTTGTCCATTGTTGCTCCCATGGACTGAGAACTTTAACTTCCTTCTCTTTCCAACATTTACAATAGTACATTCTGGATGCAGTGTATGGTGCAGACCATTCCATAAGCAGATCTTGAACTCCCTCCACTTTCCACCTCTCTGAGTAAAGCCTCCCTAACATGTGCGGAATAAAGCACATGTTAGAGAGTTGGCTCCCTCACTGACACTCTGCATACAGACTATGCTTCGCAGTGTTCCGCCTGCAGGTCTTGAACTCAGACCCACCGGAACCGCAACGCATGTCTTTACGCAGTGCGCCAGCCGAGCACTGACCCATCAAGCCGCTCGAACTCCTAAAAGTACCTCAAAGTCGGTCTTCCGTGTTTAACTTTAAAACTCCAGCTGTCACTCTGGATAAAGAGGGTGCTTTGGACAATTCCGCCTGCAGGTCTTGAACTCAGACCCATCGGAACCGCAACGCATGTCTTTACGCAGTGCGCCAACCGAGCACTCACCCATCAAGCCGCTCGAACTCCTAAAAGTACCTCAAAGTCGGTCTTCCGTGTTTAACTTTAAAACTCCAGCTGTCACTCTGGATAAAGAGGGTGCTTTGGACAATTCCGCCTGCAGGTCTTGAACTCAGACCCATCGGAACCGCAACGCATGTCTTTACGCAGTGCGCCAACCGAGCACTCACCCATCAAGCCGCTCGAACTCCTAAAAGTTCCTCAAAGTCGGTCTTCCGTGTTTAACTTTAAAACTCCAGCTGTCACTCTGGATAAAGAGGGTGCTTCAGACCATTCCGCCTGAAGGTCTTGAACTCAGACCCATCGAAACCGCAACGCATGTCTTTACGCAGTGCGCCAACCGAGCACTCACCCATCAAACCGCTCGAACTCCTAAAAGTACCTCAAAGTCGATCTTCCGTGTTTAACTTCAAAACTCCAGCTGTCACTCTGGATAAAGAGGGTGCTTCCGTCCGTTCCGCACCCGGGTCTTGAAGTCAGACCCATCGGAACCGCAACACATGTCTTTACGCAGTGCGCCAACTGAGCACTCACACATCAAGCCGCTCGAACTCCTAAAAGTACCTCAAAGTCGGTTTTCCGTGTTTAACTTTAAAACTCCAGCTGTCACTCTGGATAAAGAGGGTGCTTCAGACCATTCCGCCTGAAGGTCTTGAACTCAGACCCATCGTAACCACAACGCATGTCTTTACGCAGTGCGCCAACCGAGCACTCACCAATCAAACTGCTCGAACTCCTAAAAGTACCTCAAAGTCGGTCTTCCGTGTTTAACTTCAAAACTCCATCTATCACTCTGGATAAAGAGGGTGCTTCGGACCATTCCGCCTGCAGGTCTTGAACTCAGACCCATCGGAACCGCAACGCATGTCTTTACGCAGTGCACCAACCGAGCACTCACCCATCAAGCCGCTCGAACTCCTAAAAGTACCTCAAAGTCGGTCTTCCGTGTTTGAGTCCCTCAGAGGGCCTCTCAGGGCCTGAGAGTCCCTCAGAGGGCCTCTCAGGGCCTGAGAGTCCCTCAGAGGGCCTCTCAGGGCCTGAGAGTCCCTCAGAGGGCCTCTCAGGGCCTGAGAGTCCCTCAGAGGGCCTCTCAGGGCCTGAGAGTCCCTCAGAGGGCCTCTCAGGGCCTGAGAGTCCCTCAGAGGGCCTCTCAGGGCCTGAGAGTCCCTCAGAGGGCCTCTCAGGGCCTGAGAGTCCCTCAGAGGGCCTCTCAGGGCCTGAGAGTCCCTCAGAGGGCCTCTCAGGGCCTGAGAGTCCCTCAGAGGGCCTCTCAGGGCCTGAGAGTCCCTCAGAGGGCCTCTCAGGGCCTGAGAGTCCCTCAGAGGGCCTCTCAGGGCCTGAGAGTCCCTCAGAGGGCCTCTCAGGGCCTGAGAGTCCCTCAGAGGGCCTCTCAGGGCCTGAGAGTCCCTCAGAGGGCCTCTCAGGGCCTGAGAGTCCCTCAGAGGGCCTCTCAGGGCCTGAGAGTCCCTCAGAGGGCCTCTCAGGGCCTGAGAGTCCCTCAGAGGGCCTCTCAGGGCCTGAGAGTCCCTCAGAGGGCCTCTCAGGGCCTGAGAGTCCCTCAGAGGGCCTCTCAGGGCCTGAGAGTCCCTCAGAGGGCCTCTCAGGGCCTGAGAGTCCCTCAGAGGGCCTCTCAGGGCCTGAGAGTCCCTCAGAGGGCCTCTCAGGGCCTGAGAGTCCCTCAGAGGGCCTCTCAGGGCCTGAGAGTCCCTCAGAGGGCCTCTCAGGGCCTGAGAGTCCCTCAGAGGGCCTCTCAGGGCCTGAGAGTCCCTCAGAGGGCCTCTCAGGGCCTGAGAGTCCCTCAGAGGGCCTCTCAGGGCCTGAGAGTCCCTCAGAGGGCCTCTCAGGGCCTGAGAGTCCCTCAGAGGGCCTCTCAGGGCCTGAGAGTCCCTCAGAGGGCCTCTCAGGGCCTGAGAGTCCCTCAGAGGGCCTCTCAGGGCCTGAGAGTCCCTCAGAGGGCCTCTCAGGGCCTGAGAGTCCCTCAGAGGGCCTCTCAGGGCCTGAGAGTCCCTCAGAGGGCCTCTCAGGGCCTGAGAGTCCCTCAGAGGGCCTCTCAGGGCCTGAGAGTCCCTCAGAGGGCCTCTCAGGGCCTGAGAGTCCCTCAGAGGGCCTCTCAGGGCCTGAGAGTCCCTCAGAGGGCCTCTCAGGGCCTGAGAGTCCCTCAGAGGGCCTCTCAGGGCCTGAGAGTCCCTCAGAGGGCCTCTCAGGGCCTGAGAGTCCCTCAGAGGGCCTCTCAGGGCCTGAGAGTCCCTCAGAGGGCCTCTCAGGGCCTGAGAGTCCCTCAGAGGGCCTCTCAGGGCCTGAGAGTCCCTCAGAGGGCCTCTCAGGGCCTGAGAGTCCCTCAGAGGGCCTCTCAGGGCCTGAGAGTCCCTCAGAGGGCCTCTCAGGGCCTGAGAGTCCCTCAGAGGGCCTCTCAGGGCCTGAGAGTCCCTCAGAGGGCCTCTCAGGGCCTGAGAGTCCCTCAGAGGGCCTCTCAGGGCCTGAAAGTCCCTCAGAGGGCCTCTCAGGGCCTGAGAGTCCCTCAGAGGGCCTCTCAGGGCCTGAGAGTCCCTCAGAGGGCCTCTCAGGGCCTGAGAGTCCCTCAGAGGGCCTCTCAGGGCCTGAGAGTCCCTCAGAGGGCCTCTCAGGGCCTGAGAGCCCCTCAGAGGGCCTCTCAGGGCCTGAGAGTCCCTCAGAGGGCCTCTCAGGGCCTGAGAGTCCCTCAGAGGGCCTCTCAGGGCCTGAGAGTCCCTCAGAGGGCCTCTCAGGGCCTGAGAGTCCCTCAGAGGGCCTCTCAGGGCCTGAGAGTCCCTCAGAGGGCCTCTCAGGGCCTGAGAGTCCCTCAGAGGGCCTCTCAGGGCCTGAGAGTCCCTCAGAGGGCCTCTCAGGGCCTGAGAGTCCCTCAGAGGGCCTCTCAGGGCCTGAGAGTCCCTCAGAGGGCCTCTCAGGGCTGAGAGTCCCTCAGAGGGCCTCTCAGGGCCTGAGAGTCCCTCAGAGGGCCTCTCAGGGCCTGAGAGTCCCTCAGAGGGCCTCTCAGGGCCTGAGAGTCCCTCAGAGGGCCTCTCATGGCCTGAGAGTCCCTCAGAGGGCCTCTCAGGGCCTGAGTCCCTCAGAGTTGTTTTTTTTTTTGGTTGCTCTTATGGACTGCGTAAACTGAGCACCTTTCCATTCGAAGTTCTACAAGTACCCCAAGGACCATCGGAACAGTTAGTCTTCCATGTTAAACTTTAAAAGTCCAGCTGTCTCTCTGGATAAGGAGTGTGCTTCAGACAGTTCCGCACACGTGTCTTGAACTCTCACTTTAGACCCAGTGAGAGTCTAACGTTGTCCATTGTTGCTCCCATGGACTGAGAACTTTAACTTCCTTCTCTTTCCAACATTTACAATAGTACATTCTGGATGCAGTGTATGGTGCAGACCATTCCATAAGCAGATCTTGAACTCCCTCCACTTTCCACCTCTCTGAGTAAAGCCTCCCTAACATGTGCGGAATAAAGCACATGTTAGAGAGTTGGCTCCCTCACTGACACTCTGCATACAGACTATGCTTCGCAGTGTTCCGCCTGCAGGTCTTGAACTCAGACCCACCGGAACCGCAACGCATGTCTTTACGCAGTGCGCCAGCCGAGCACTGACCCATCAAGCCGCTCGAACTCCTAAAAAGTACCTCAAAGTCGGTCTTCCGTGTTTAACTTTAAAACTCCAGCTGTCACTCTGGATAAAGAGGGTGCTTTGGACAATTCCGCCTGCAGGTCTTGAACTCAGACCCATCGGAACCGCAACGCATGTCTTTACGCAGTGCGCCAACCGAGCACTCACCCATCAAGCCGCTCGAACTCCTAAAAGTACCTCAAAGTCGGTCTTCCGTGTTTAACTTTAAAACTCCAGCTGTCACTCTGGATAAAGAGGGTGCTTTGGACAATTCCGCCTGCAGGTCTTGAACTCAGACCCATCGGAACCGCAACGCATGTCTTTACGCAGTGCGCCAACCGAGCACTCACCCATCAAGCCGCTCGAACTCCTAAAAGTTCCTCAAAGTCGGTCTTCCGTGTTTAACTTTAAAACTCCAGCTGTCACTCTGGATAAAGAGGGTGCTTCAGACCATTCCGCCTGAAGGTCTTGAACTCAGACCCATCGAAACCGCAACGCATGTCTTTACGCAGTGCGCCAACCGAGCACTCACCCATCAAACCGCTCGAACTCCTAAAAGTACCTCAAAGTCGATCTTCCGTGTTTAACTTCAAAACTCCAGCTGTCACTCTGGATAAGAGGGTGCTTCCGTCCGTTCCGCACCCGGGTCTTGAAGTCAGACCCATCGGAACCGCAACACATGTCTTTACGCAGTGCGCCAACTGAGCACTCACCCATCAAGCCGCTCGAACTCCTAAAAGTACCTCAAAGTCGGTCTTCCGTGTTTAACTTTAAAACTCCAGCTGTCACTCTGGATAAGAGGGTGCTTCAGACCATTCCGCCTGAAGGTCTTGAACTCAGACCCATCGTAACCACAACGCATGTCTTTACGCAGTGCGCCAACCGAGCACTCACCAATCAAACTGCTCGAACTCCTAAAAGTACCTCAAAGTCGGTCTTCCGTGTTTAACTTCAAAACTCCATCTATCACTCTGGATAAAGAGGGTGCTTCGGACCATTCCGCCTGCAGGTCTTGAACTCAGACCCATCGGAACCGCAACGCATGTCTTTACGCAGTGCACCAACCGAGCACTCACCCATCAAGCCGCTCGAACTCCTAAAAGTACCTCAAAGTCGGTCTTCCGTGTTTGAGTCCCTCAGAGGGCCTCTCAGGGCCTGAGAGTCCCTCAGAGGGCCTCTCAGGCCTGAGAGTCCCTCAGAGGGCCTCTCAGGGCCTGAGAGTCCCTCAGAGGGCCTCTCAGGGCCTGAGAGTCCCTCCCTCAGAGGGCCTCTCAGGGCCTGAGAGTCCCTCCCTCAGAGGGCCTCTCAGGGCCTGAGAGTCCCTCAGAGGGCCTCTCAGGGCCTGAGAGTCCCTCAGAGGGCCTCTCAGGCCTGAGAGTCCCTCAGAGGGCCTCTCAGGGCCTGAGAGTCCCTCAGAGGGCCTCTCAGGGCCTGAGAGTCCCTCAGAGGGCCTCTCAGGGCCTGAGAGTCCCTCAGAGGGCCTCTCAGGGCCTGAGAGTCCCTCAGAGGGCCTCTCAGGGCCTGAGAGTCCCTCAGAGGCCTCTCAGGGCCTGAGAGTCCCTCAGAGGGCCTCTCAGGGCCTGAGAGTCCCTCAGAGGGCCTCTCAGGGCCTGAGAGTCCCTCAGAGGGCCTCTCAGGGCCTGAGAGTCCCTCAGAGGGCCTCTCAGGGCCTGAGAGTCCCTCAGAGGGCCTCTCAGGGCCTGAGAGTCCCTCAGAGGGCCTCTCAGGGCCTGAGAGTCCCTCAGAGGGCCTCTCAGGGCCTGAGAGTCCCTCAGAGGGCCTCTCAGGGCCTGAGAGTCCCTCAGAGGGCCTCTCAGGGCCTGAGAGTCCCTCAGAGGGCCTCTCAGGGCCTGAGAGTCCCTCAGAGGGCCTCTCAGGGCCTGAGAGTCCCTCAGAGGGCCTCTCAGGGCCTGAGAGTCCCTCAGAGGGCCTCTCAGCCCTGAGAGTCCCTCAGAGGGCCTCTCAGGGCCTGAGAGTCCCTCAGAGGGCCTCTCAGGGCCTGAGAGTCCCTCAGAGGGCCTCTCAGGGCCTGAGAGTCCCTCAGAGGGCCTCTCAGGCCCTGAGAGTCCCTCAGAGGGCCTCTCAGGGCCTGAGAGTCCCTCAGAGGGCCTCTCAGGGCCTGAGAGTCCCTCAGAGGGCCTCTCAGGGCCTGAGAGTCCCTCAGAGGGCCTCTCAGGGCCTGAGAGTCCCTCAGAGGGCCTCTCAGGGCCTGAGAGTCCCTCAGAGGGCCTCTCAGGGCCTGAGAGTCCCTCAGAGGGCCTCTCAGGGCCTGAGAGTCCCTCAGAGGGCCTCTCAGGGCCTGAGAGTCCCTCAGAGGGCCTCTCAGGGCCTGAGAGTCCCTCAGAGGGCCTCTCAGGGCCTGAGAGTCCCTCAGAGGGCCTCTCAGGGCCTGAGAGTCCCTCAGAGGGCCTCTCAGGGCCTGAGAGTCCCTCAGAGGGCCTCTCAGGGCCTGAGAGTCCCTCAGAGGGCCTCTCAGGGCCTGAGAGTCCCTCAGAGGGCCTCTCAGGGCCTGAGAGTCCCTCAGAGTTGTTTTTTTTTTTTGGTTGCTCTTATGGACTGCGTAAACTGAGCACCTTTCCATTCGAAGTTCTACAAGTACCCCAAGGACCATCGGAACAGTTAGTCTTCCATGTTAAACTTTAAAAGTCCAGCTGTCTCTCTGGATAAGGAGTGTGCTTCAGACAGTTCCGCACACGTGTCTTGAACTCTCACTTTAGACCCAGTGAGAGTCTAACGTTGTCCATTGTTGCTCCCATGGACTGAGAACTTTAACTTCCTTCTCTTTCCAACATTTACAATAGTACATTCTGGATGCAGTGTATGGTGCAGACCATTCCATAAGCAGATCTTGAACTCCCTCCACTTTCCACCTCTCTGAGTAAAGCCTCCCTAACATGTGCGGAATAAAGCACATGTTAGAGAGTTGGCTCCCTCACTGACACTCTGCATACAGACTATGCTTCGCAGTGTTCCGCCTGCAGGTCTTGAACTCAGACCCACCGGAACCGCAACGCATGTCTTTACGCAGTGCGCCAGCCGAGCACTGACCCATCAAGCCGCTCGAACTCCTAAAAGTACCTCAAAGTCGGTCTTCCGTGTTTAACTTTAAAACTCCAGCTGTCACTCTGGATAAAGAGGGTGCTTTGGACAATTCCGCCTGCAGGTCTTGAACTCAGACCCATCGGAACCGCAACGCATGTCTTTACGCAGTGCGCCAACCGAGCACTCACCCATCAAGCCGCTCGAACTCCTAAAAGTACCTCAAAGTCGGTCTTCCGTGTTTAACTTTAAAACTCCAGCTGTCACTCTGGATAAAGAGGGTGCTTTGGACAATTCCGCCTGCAGGTCTTGAACTCAGACCCATCGGAACCGCAACGCATGTCTTTACGCAGTGCGCCAACCGAGCACTCACCCATCAAGCCGCTCGAACTCCTAAAAGTTCCTCAAAGTCGGTCTTCCGTGTTTAACTTTAAAACTCCAGCTGTCACTCTGGATAAAGAGGGTGCTTCAGACCATTCCGCCTGAAGGTCTTGAACTCAGACCCATCGAAACCGCAACGCATGTCTTTACGCAGTGCGCCAACCGAGCACTCACCCATCAAAACCGCTCGAACTCCTAAAAGTACCTCAAAGTCGATCTTCCGTGTTTAACTTCAAACTCCAGCTGTCACTCTGGATAAAGAGGGTGCTTCCGTCCGTTCCGCACCGGGTCTTGAAGTCAGACCCATCGGAACCGCAACACATGTCTTTACGCAGTGCGCCAACTGAGCACTCACACATCAAGCCGCTCGAACTCCTAAAAGTACCTCAAAGTCGGTCTTCCGTGTTTAACTTTAAAACTCCAGCTGTCACTCTGGATAAAGAGGGTGCTTCAGACCATTCCGCCTGAAGGTCTTGAACTCAGACCCATCGTAACCACAACGCATGTCTTTACGCAGTGCGCCAACCGAGCACTCACCAATCAAACTGCTCGAACTCCTAAAAGTACCTCAAAGTCGGTCTTCCGTGTTTACTTCAAAACTCCATCTATCACTCTGGATAAAGAGGGTGCTTCGGACCATTCCGCCTGCAGGTCTTGAACTCAGACCCATCGGAACCGCAACGCATGTCTTTACGCAGTGCACCAACCGAGCACTCACCCATCAAGCCGCTCGAACTCCTAAAAGTACCTCAAAGTCGGTCTTCCGTGTTTGAGTCCCTCAGAGGGCCTCTCAGGCCTGAGAGTCCCTCAGAGGGCCTCTCAGGGCCTGAGAGTCCCTCAGAGGGCCTCTCAGGGCCTGAGAGTCCCTCAGAGGGCCTCTCAGGGCCTGAGAGTCCCTCAGAGGGCCTCTCAGGGCCTGAGAGTCCCTCAGAGGGCCTCTCAGGGCCTGAGAGTCCCTCAGAGGGCCTCTCAGGGCCTGAGAGTCCCTCAGAGGGCCTCTCAGGGCCTGAGAGTCCCTCAGAGGGCCTCTCAGGGCCTGAGAGTCCCTCAGAGGGCCTCTCAGGGCCTGAGAGTCCCTCAGAGGGCCTCTCAGGGCCTGAGAGTCCCTCAGAGGGCCTCTCAGGGCCTGAGAGTCCCTCAGAGGGCCTCTCAGGGCCTGAGAGTCCCTCAGAGGGCCTCTCAGGGCCTGAGAGTCCCTCAGAGGGCCTCTCAGGGCCTGAGAGTCCCTCAGAGGGCCTCTCAGGGCCTGAGAGTCCCTCAGAGGGCCTCTCAGGGCCTGAGAGTCCCTCAGAGGGCCTCTCAGGGCCTGAGAGTCCCTCAGGGGCCTCTCAGGGCCTGAGAGTCCCTCAGAGGGCCTCTCAGGGCCTGAGAGTCCCTCAGAGGGCCTCTAGGGCCTGAGAGTCCCTCAGAGGGCCTCTCAGGGCCTGAGAGTCCCTCAGAGGGCCTCTCAGGGCCTGAGAGTCCCTCAGAGGGCCTCTCAGGGCCTGAGAGTCCCTCAGAGGGCCTCTCAGGGCCTGAGAGTCCCTCAGAGGGCCTCCAGGGCCTGAGAGTCCCTCAGAGGGCCTCTCAGGGCCTGAGAGTCCCTCAGAGGGCCTCTCAGGGCCTGAGAGTCCCTCAGAGGGCCTCTCAGGGCCTGAGAGTCCTCAGAGGGCCTCTCAGGGCCTGAGAGTCCCTCAGAGGGCCTCTCAGGGCCTGAGAGTCCCTCAGAGGGCCTCTCAGGGCCTGAGAGTCCCTCAGAGGGGCCTCTCAGGGCCTGAGAGTCCCTCAGAGGGCCTCTCAGGGCCTGAGAGTCCCTCAGAGGGCCTCTCAGGGCCTGAGAGTCCCTCAGAGGGCCTCTCAGGGCCTGAGAGTCCCTCAGAGGGCCTCTCAGGGCCTGAGAGTCCCTCAGAGGGCCTCTCAGGGCCTGAGAGTCCCTCAGAAGGGCCTCAGGGCCTGAGAGTCCCTCAGAGGGCCTCTCAGGGCCTGAGAGTCCCTCAGAGGGCCTCTCAGGGCCTGAGAGTCCCTCAGAGGGCCTCTCAGGGCCTGAGAGTCCTCAGAGGGCCTCTCAGGCCTGAGAGTCCCTCAGAGGGCCTCTCAGGGCCTGAGAGTCCCTCAGAGGGCCTCTCAGGGCCTGAGAGTCCCTCAGAGGGCCTCTCAGGGCCTGAGAGTCCCTCAGAGGGCCTCTCAGGGCCTGAGAGTCCCTCAGAGGGCCTCTCAGGGCCTGAGAGTCCCTCAGAGGGCCTCTCAGGGCTGAGAGTCCCTCAGAGGGCCTCTCAGGCCTGAGAGTCCCTCAGAGGGCCTCTCAGGGCCTGAGAGTCCTCAGAGGGCCTCTCAGGGCCTGAGAGTCCCTCAGAGGGCCTCTCAGGGCCTGAGAGTCCCTCAGAGGGCCTCTCAGGGCCTGAGAGTCCCTCAGAGGGCCTCTCAGGGCCTGAGAGTCCCTCAGAGGGCCTCTCAGGGCCTGAGAGTCCCTCAGAGGGCCTCTCAGGGCCTGAGAGTCCCTCAGAGGCCTCTCAGGGCCTGAGAGTCCCTCAGAGGGCCTCTCAGGGCCTGAGGTCCCTCAGAGGGCCTCTCAGGGCCTGAGAGTCCCTCAGAGGGCCTCTCAGGGCCTGAGAGTCCCTCAGAGGGCCTCTCAGGGCCTGAGAGTCCCTCAGAGGGCCTCTCAGTCCTAAGAGTCCCTCAGAGGGCCTCTCAGGCCTGAGAGTCCCTCAGAGGGCCTCTCACGGCCTGAGAGTCCCTCAGAGGGCCTCTCAGGGCCTGAGAGTCCCTCAGAGGGCCTCTCAGGGCCTGAGAGTCCCTCAGAGGGCCTCTCAGGGCCTGAGAGTCCCTCAGAGGGCCCTCAGGGCCTGAGAGTCCTCAGAGGGCCTCTCAGGGCCTGAGAGTCCTCAGAGGGCCTCTCAGGGCCTGAGAGTCCCTCAGAGGGCCTCTCAGGGCCTGAGAGTCCCTCAGAGGGCCTCTCAGGGCCTGAGAGTCCCTCAGAGGGCCTCTCAGGGCCTGAGAGTCCCTCAGAGGGCCTCTCAGGGCCTGAGAGTCCCTCAGAGGGCCTCAGGGCCTGAGAGTCCCTCAGAGGGCCTCTCAGGGCCTGAGAGTCCCTCAGAGGCCTCTCAGGGCCTGAGAGTCCCTCAGAGGGCCTCTCAGGGCTGAGAGTCCCTCAGAGGGCCTCTCAGGGCCTGAGAGTCCCTCAGAGGGCCTCTCAGGGCCTGAGAGTCCCTCAGAGGGCCTCTCAGGGCCTGAGAGTCCCTCAGAGGGCCTCTCAGGGACTGAGAGTCCCTCAGAGTTGTTTTTTTTTTTGGTTGCTATTATGGACTGCATAAACTGAGCACCTTTCCATTCGAAGTTCTACAAGTACCCAAGGACCATCGGAACAGTTAGTCTTCCATGTTAAACTTTAAAAGTCAGCTGTCTCTCTGGATAAGGAGTGTGCTTCAGACAGTTCCGCACACGTGTCTTGAACTCTCACTTTAGACCCAGTGAGAGTCTAACGTTGTCCATTGTTGCTCCCATGGACTGAGAACTTTAACTTCCTTCTCTTTCCAAATTTACAATAGTACATTCTGGATGCAGTGTATGGTGCAGACCATTCCATAAGCAGATCTTGAACTCCCTCCACTTTCCACCTCTCTGAGTAAAGCCTCCTAACATGTGCGGAATAAAGCACATGTTAGAGAGTTGGCTCCCTCACTGACACTCTGCATACAGACTATGCTTCGCAGTGTTCCGCCTGCAGGTCTTGAACTCAGACCCACCGGACCGCAAACGCATGTCTTTACGCAGTGCGCCAGCCGAGCACTGACCCATCAAGCCGCTCGAACTCCTAAAAGTACCTCAAAGTCGGTCTTCCGTGTTTAACTTTAAAAACTCCAGCTGTCACTCTGGATAAAGAGGGTGCTTTGGACAATTCCGCCTGCAGGTCTTGAACTCAGACCCATCGGAAACCGCAACGCATGTCTTTACGCAGTGCGCCAACCGAGCACTCACCCATCAAGCCGCTCGAACTCCTAAAAGTACCTCAAAGTCGGTCTTCCGTGTTTACTTTAAACTCCAGCTGTCACTCTGGATAAAGGGTGCTTCAGACCATTCGCCTGAAGGTCTTGAACTCAGACCCATCGGAACCGCAACGCATGTCTTTACGCAGTGCGCCCAACCGAGCACTCACCCATCAAGCCGCTCGAACTCCTAAAAGTTCCTCAAGTCGGTCTTCCGTGTTTAACTTTAAAACTCCAGCTGTCACTCTGGATAAAGAGGGTGCTTCAGACCATTCCGCCTGAAGGTCTTGACTCAGACCCATCGAAACCGCAACGCATGTCTTTACGCAGTGCGCCAACCGAGCACTCACCCATCAACCGCTCGAACTCCTAAAAGTACCTCAAAGTCGATCTTCCGGTTAACTTCAAAACTCCAGCTGTCACTCTGGATAAAGAGGGTGCTTCCGTCCGTTCCGCACCCGGGTCTTGAAGTCAGACCCATCGGAACCGCAACATGTCTTTACGCAGTGCGCCAACTGAGCACTCACACATCAAGCCGCTCGAACTCCTAAAAGTACCTCAAAGTCGGTCTTCCGTGTTTAACTTTAAAACTCCAGCTGTCACTCTGGATAAAGAGGGTGCTTCAGACCATTCCACCTGAAGGTCTTGAACTCAGACCCTCGTAACCACAACGCATGTCTTTACGCAGTGCGCCAACCGAGCACTCACCAATCAAACTGCTCGAACTCCTAAAGTACTCAAAGTCGGTCTTCCGTGTTTAACTTCAAAACTCCAGCTGTCACTCTGGATAAAGAGGGTGCTTCAGACCATTCCGCCTGCAGGTCTTGAACTCAGACCCATCGAAACCACAACGCATGTCTTTACGCAGTGCGCCAACCGAGCACTCACCAATCAAACTGCTCGAACTCCTAAAAGTACCTCAAAGTCGGTCTTCCGTGTTTAACTTCAAAACTCATCTATCACTCTGGATAAAGAGGGTGCTTCGGACCATTCCGCCTGCAGGTCTTGAACTCAGACCCATCGGAACCGCAACGCATGTCTTTACGCAGTGCACCAACCGAGCACTCACCCATCAAGCAGCCGAACTCCTAAAAGTACCTCAAAGTCGATCTTCCGTGTTTAACTTCAAAACTCCAGCTATCACTCTGGATAAAGGGGGTGCTGGGACCGTTTCCTCACCCGGGTCTTGAACTCAGACCCATCGGAACCGCAACGCATGTCTTTACGCAGTGCACCAACCGAGCACTCAACCATCAAGCCGCTCGAACTCCTAAAAGTACCTCAAAGTCGATCTTCCGTGTTTAACTTCAAAACTCCAGCTATCTGGATAAAGAGGGTACTTCGGACCGTTCCTCACCGGGTCTTGAACTCAGACCCATCGGTAACCGCAACGCATGTCTTTACGCAGTGCGCCAACCGAGCACTCACCCATCAAGCTGCTCGAACTCCTAAAAGTACCTCAAAGTCGGTTCTTCCGTGTTTAACTTCAAAACTCCAGCTGTCACTCTGGATAAAGAGGGTGCTTCGGACCATTCCGCCTGCAGGTCTTGAACTCAGACCCATCGGAACCGCAAACGCATGTCTTTACGCAGTGCACCAACCGAGCACTCACCCATCAAGCCGCTCGAACTCCTAAAAGTACCTCAAAGTCGATCTTCCGTGTTTAACTTCAAAACTCCAGCTATCACTCTGGATAAAGAGGGTGCTTCGGACCGTTCCGCACCCGGGTCTTGAAGTCAGACCCATCGGAACCGCAAAACATGTCTTTACGCAGTGCGCCAACTGAGCACTCACACATCAAGCCGCTCGAACTCCTAAAAGTACCTCAAAGTCGGTCTTCCGTGTTTAACTTTAAAACTCCAGCTGTCACCTGGATAAAGAGGGTGCTTCAGACCATTCCGCCTGAAGGTCTTGAACTCAGACCCATCGTAACCACAAACGCATGTCTTTACGCAGTGCGCCAACCGAGCACTCACCAATCAACTGCTCGAACTCCTAAAAGTACCTCAAAGTCGGTCTTCCGTGTTTAACTTCAAAACTCCAGCTGTCACTCTGGATAAAGAGGGTGCTTCAGACCATTGCGCCTGCAGGTCTTGAACTCAGACCCATCGTAACCACAACGCATGTCTTTACGCAGTGCGCCAACCGAGCACTCACCAATCAAACTGCCCGAACTCCTAAAAGTACCTCAAAGTCGGTCTTCCGTGTTTAACTTCAAAACTCCAGCTGTCACTCTGGATAAAGAGGGTGCTTCGGACCATTCGCCTGCAGGTCTTGAACTCAGGACCATCGGACCGCAACGCATGTCTTTACGCAGTGCACCAACCGAGCACTCACCCATCAAGCCGCTCGAAACTCCTAAAAGTACCTCAAAGTCGATCTTCCGTGTTTAACTTCAAAACTCCAGCTATCACTCTAGATAAAGAGGGTGCTTCGGACCGTTCCGCACCCGGGTCTTGAAGTCAGACCCATCGGAACCG
The DNA here is from genome assembly GCF_027474105.1 of Poeciliopsis prolifica. NCBI lineage: Eukaryota > Metazoa > Chordata > Actinopteri > Cyprinodontiformes > Poeciliidae > Poeciliopsis > Poeciliopsis prolifica. Next base: position 3,627,985 of record NW_026562429.1, read on the forward strand.
CAACACATGTCTTTACGCAGTGCGCCAACCGAGCACTCACACATCAAGCCGCTCGAACTCCTAAAAGTACCTCAAAGTCGGTCTTCCGTGTTTAACTTTAAAACTCCAGCTGTCACTCTGGATAAAGAGGGTGCTTCAGACCATTCCGCCTGAAGGTCTTGAACTCAGACCCATCGTAACCACAACGCATGTCTTTACGCAGTGCGCCAACCGAGCACTCACCAATCAAACTGCTCGAACTCCTAAAAGTACCTCAAAGTCGGTCTTCCGTGTTTAACTTCAAAACTCCAGCTGTCACTCTGGATAAAGAGGGTGCTTCAGACCATTGCGCCTGCAGGTCTTGAACTCAGACCCATCGTAACCACAACGCATGTCTTTACGCAGTGCGCCAAACCGAGCACTCACCAAGCAAACTGCCCGAACTCCTAAAAGTACCTCAAAGTCGGTCTTCCGTGTTTAACTTCAAAACTCCATCTATCACTCTGGATAAAGAGGGTGCTTCGGACCATTCCGCCTGCAGGTCTTGAACTCAGACCCATCGGAACCGCAACGCATGTCTTTACGCAGTGCACCAACCGAGCACTCACCCATCAAGCAGCTCGAACCTCCTAAAAGTACCTCAAAGTCGATCTTCCGTGTTTTAACTTCAAAACTCCAGCTATCACTCTGGATAAAGGGGGTGCTTGGGACCGTTCCTCACCCGGGTCTTGAACTCAGACCCATCGGGACCGCAACGCATGTCTTTACGCAGTGCACCAACCGAGCACTCACCATCAAGCCGCTCGAACTCCTAAAAGTACCTCAAAGTCGATCTTCCGTGTTTAACTTCAAAACTCCAGCTATCTGGATAAAGAGGGTACTTCGGACCGTTCCTCACCCAGGTCTTGAACTCAGACCCATCGGAACCGCAACGCATGTCTTTACGCAGTGCGCCAACCGAGCACTCACCCATCAAGCTGCTCGAACTCCTAAAAGTACCTCAAAGTCGGTCTTCCGTGTTTAACTTTAAAACTCCAGCTGTCACTCTGGATAAAGAGGGTGCTTCGGACCATTCCGCCTGCAGGTCTTGAACTCAGACCCATCGGAACCGCAACGCATGTCTTTACGCAGTGCACCAACCGAGCACTCACCATCAAGCCGCTCGAACTCCTAAAAGTACCTCAAAATCGATCTTCCGTGTTTACTTCAAAACTCCAGCTATCACTCTAGATAAAGAGGGTGCTTCGGACCGTTCCTCACCCGGGTCTTGAACTCAGACCCATCGGAACCGCAACGCATGTCTTTACGCAGTGCGCCAAACCGAGCACTCACCCATCAAGCTGCTCGAACTCCTAAAAGTACCTCAAAGTCGGTCTTCCGTGTTTAACTTCAAAACTCCAGCTGTCACTCTGGATAAAGAGGGTGCTTCGGACCATTCCGCTACAGGTCTTGAACTCAGACCCATCGAACCGCAACGCATGTCTTTACGCAGTGCACCAACCGAGCACTCACCCATCAAGCTGCTCGAACTCCTAAAAGTACCTCAAAGTCGGTCTTCCGTGTTTAACTTCATAACTCCAGCTGTCACTCTGGATAAAGAGGGTGCTTCGGACCATTCCGCCTGCAGGTCTTGAACTCAGACCCATCGGACCGCAACGCATGTCTTTACGCAGTGCACCAACCGAGCACTCACCCATCAAGCCGCTCGAACTCCTAAAAGTACCTCAAAGTCGGTCTTCCGTGTCCCTGAGAGGGCCTCTCAGGGCCTGAGAGTCCCTCAGAGGGCCTCTCAGGGCCTGAGAGTCCCTCAGAGGGCTCTCAGGGCCTGAGAGTCCCTCAGAGGGCCCTCAGGGCCCTGAGAGGGCCTCTGAGAGTCCCTCAGAGGGCCTCTCAGGCCCTGAGAGGGCCTCTGAGAGTCCCTCAGAGGGCCTCTCAGGCCTGAGAGGGCCTCTGAGAGTCCCTCAGAGGGCCTCTCAGGGCCTGAGAGTCCCTCAGAGGGCCTCTCAGGCCTGAGAGTCCCTCAGAGTTGTTTTTTTTTTGGTTGCTCTTATGGACTGCGTAAACTGAGCACCTTTCCATTCGAAGTTCTACAAGTACCCCAAGGACCATCGGAACAGTTAGTCTTCCATGTTAAACTTTAAAAGTCAGCTGTCTCTCTGGATAAGGAGTGTGCTTCAGACAGTTCCGCACACGTGTCTTGAACTCTCACTTTAGACCCAGTGAGAGTCTAACGTTGTCCATTGTTGCTCCATGGACTGAGAACTTTAACTTCCTTCTCTTTCCAACATTTACAATAGTACTTCTGGATGCAGTGTATGGTGCAGACCATTCCATAAGCAGATATTGAACTCCCTCCACTTTCCACCTCTCTGAGTAAAGCCTCCCTAACATGTGCGGATAAAGCACATGTTAGAGAGTTGGCTCCTCACTGACACTCTGCATACAGACTATGCTTCGCAGTGTTCCGCCTGCAGGTCTTGAACTCAGACCACCGGAACCGCAACGCATGTCTTTACGCAGTGCGCCAGCCGAGCACTGACCCATCAAGCGCTCGAACTCCTAAAAGTACCTCAAAGTCGGTCTTCCGTGTTTAACTTTAAAACTCCAGCTGTCACTCTGGATAAAGAGGGTGCTTTGGACAATTCCGCCTGCAGGTCTTGAACTCAGACCCATCGGAACCGCAACGCATGTCTTTACCAGTGCGCCAACCGAGCACTCACCCATCAAGCCGCTCGAACTCCTAAAAGTACCTCAAAGTCGTCTTCCGTGTTTAACTTTAAAACTCCAGCTGTCACTCTGGATAAAGAGGGTGCTTTGGACAATTCCGCCTGCAGGTCTTGAACTCAGACCCATCGGAACCGCAACGCATGTCTTTACGCAGTGCGCCAACCGAGCACTCACCCATCAAGCCGCTCGAACTCCTAAAAGTTCCTCAAAGTCGGTCTTCCGTGTTTAACTTTAAAACTCCAGCTGTCACTCTGGATAAAGAGGGTGCTTCAGACCATTCCGCCTGAAGGTCTTGAACTCAGACCCATCAAAACCGCAACGCATGTCTTTACGCAGTGAGCCAACCTAGCACTCACCCTTCAAACCGCTCGAACTCCTAAAAGTACCTCAAAGTCGATCTTCCGTGTTTAACTTCAAAACTCCAGCTGTCACTCTGGATAAAGAGGGCTTCGTCCGTTCCGCACCCGGGTCTTGAAGTCAGACCCATCGGAACCGCAACACATGTCTTTACGCAGTGCGCCAACTGAGCACTCACACATCAAGCCGCTCGAACTCCTAAAATACCTCAAAGTCGGTCTTCCGTGTTTAACTTTAAAACTCCAGCTGTCACTCTGGATAAAGAGGGTGCTTCAGACCATTCCGCCTGAAGTCTTGAACTCAGACCCATCGTAACCACAACGCATGTCTTTACGCAGTGCGCCAACCGAGCACTCACCAATCAAACTGCTCGAACTCCTAAAAGTACCTCAAAGTCGGTCTTCCGTGTTTAACTTCAAAACTCCATCTATCACTCTGGATAAAGAGGGTGCTTCGGACCATTCCACCTGCAGGTCTTGAACTCAGACCCATCGGAACCGCAACGCATGTCTTTACGCAGTGCACCAACCGAGCACTCACCCATCAAGCAGCTCGAACTCCTAAAAGTACCTCAAAGTCGATCTTCCGTGTTAACTTCAAACTCCAGCTATCACTCTGGATAAAGGGGGCTGGGGACCGTTCCTCACCCGGGTCTTGAACTCAGACCCATCGGAACCGCAACGCATGTCTTTACGCAGTGCACCAACCGAGCACTCACCATCAAGCCGCTCGAACTCCTAAAAGTACCTCAAAGTCGATCTTCCGTGTTTAACTTCAAAACTGCCAGCTATCTGGATAAAGAGGGTACTTCGGACCGTTCCTCACCCGGGTCTTGAACTCAGACCCATCGGAAACCGCAACGCATGTCTTTACGCAGTGCGCCAACCGAGCACATCACCCATCAAGCTGCTCGAACTCCTAAAAGTACCTCAAAGTCGGTCTTCCGTGTTTAACTTCAAAAACTCCAGCTGTCACTCTGGATAAAGAGGGTGCTTCGGACCATTCCGCCTGCAGGTCTTGAACTCAGACCCATCGGAACCGCAACGCATGTCTTTACGCAGTGCACCAACGAGCACTCACCCATCAAGCCGCTCGACACTCCTAAAAGTACTCAAAGTCGGTCTTCCGTGTTTGAGTCCTCAGAGGGCCTCTCAGGGCCTGAGAGCCCTCAGAGGGCCTCTCAGGGCCTGAGAGTCCTCAGAGGGCCTCTCAGGGCCTGAGAGTCCCTCAGAGGGCCTCTCAGGCCTGAGAGTCTCAGAGGGCCTCTCAGGGCCTGAGAGTCCCTCAGAGGGCCTCTCAGGGCCTGAGAGTCCCTCAGAGGGCCTCTCAGGGCCTGAGAGTCCTCAGAGGGCCTCTCAGGGCCTGAGAGGCCCTCAGAGGGCCTCTGAGGGCCTGAGAGGCCCTCAGAGGGCCTCTGAGGGCCTGAGAGGCCCTCAGAGGGCCTCTCAGGGCCTGAGAGGCCCTCAGAGGGCCTCTGAGGGCCTGAGAGGCCCTCAGAGGGCCTCTGAGGCCTGAGAGGCCCTCAGAGGGCCTCTCAGGGCCTGAGAGGCCCTCAGAGGGCCTCTGAGGGCCTGAGAGTCCCTCAGAGGGGCCTCTGAGGGCCTGAGAGTCCCTCAGAGGGCCTCTGAGGGCCTGAGAGGCCCTCAGAGGGCCTCTCAGGGCCTGAGAGTCCCTCAGAGGGCCTCTGAGGGCCTGAGAGTCCCTCAGAGGCCTCTGAGGGCCTGAGAGTCCCTCAGAGGGCCTCTGAGGGCCTGAGAGTCCCTCAGAGGGCCTCTCAGGGCCTGAGAGTCCCTCAGAGGGCCTCTCAGGGCCTGAGAGTCCCTCAGAGGGCCTCTCAGGGCCTGAGAGTCCCTCAGAGGGCCTCTCAGGGCCTGAGAGTCCCTCAGAGGGCCTCTCAGGGCTGAGAGTCCCTCAGAGGGCCTCTCAGGGCCTGAGAGTCCCTCAGAGGGCCTCTCAGGGCCTGAGAGTCCCTCAGAGGGCCTCTCAGGGCCTGAGAGTCCCTCAGAGTTGTTTTTTTTTTTTGGTTGCTCTTATGGACTGCGTAAACTGAGCACCTTTCCATTCGAAGTTCTACAAGTACCCAAGGACCATCGGAACAGTTAGTCTTCCATGTTAAACTTTAAAAGTCCAGCTGTCTCTCTGGATAAGGAGTGTGCTTCAGACAGTTCCGCACACGTGTCTTGAACTCTCACTTTAGACCCAGTGAGAGTCTAACGTTGTCCATTGTTGCTCCCATGGACTGAGAACTTTAACTTCCTTCTCTTTCCAACATTTACAATAGTACATTCTGGATGCAGTGTATGGTGCAGACCATTCCATAAGCAGATCTTGAACTCCCTCCACTTTCCACCTCTCTGAGTAAAGCCTCCCTAACATGTGCGGAATAAAGCACATGTTAGAGAGTTGGCTCCCTCACTGACACTCTGCATACAGACTATGCTTCGCAGTGTTCCGCCTGCAGGTCTTGAACTCAGACCCACCGGAACCGCAACGCATGTCTTTACGCAGTGCGCCAGCCGAGCACTGACCCCATCAAGCCGCTCGAACTCCTAAAAGTACCTCAAAGTCGGTCTTCCGTGTTTAACTTTAAAACTCCAGCTGTCACTCTGGATAAAGAGGGTGCTTTGGACAATTCCGCCTGCAGGTCTTGAACTCAGACCCATCGGAACCGCAACGCATGTCTTTACGCAGTGCGCCAACCGAGCACTCACCCATCAAGCCGCTCGAACTCCTAAAAGTACCTCAAAGTCGGTCTTCCGTGTTTAACTTTAAAACTCCAGCTGTCACTCTGGATAAAGAGGGTGCTTTGGACAATTCCGCCTGCAGGTCTTGAACTCAGACCCATCGGAACCGCAACGCATGTCTTTACGCAGTGCGCCAACCGAGCACTCACCCATCAAGCCGCTCGAACTCCTAAAAGTTCCTCAAAGTCAGTCTTCCGTGTTTAACTTTAAAACTCCAGCTGTCACTCTGGATAAAGAGGGTGCTTCAGACCATTCCGCCTGAAGGTCTTGAACTCAGACCCATCGAACCGCAACGCATGTCTTTACGCAGTGCGCCAACCGAGCACTCACCCATCAAGCCGCTCGAACTCCTAAAAGTACCTCAAAGTCGATCTTCCGTGTTTAACTTCAAAACTCCAGCTGTCACTCTGGATAAAGAGGGTGCTTCCGTCCGTTCCGCACCCGGGTCTTGAAGTCAGACCCATCGGAACCGCAACACATGTCTTTACGCAGTGCGCCAACTGAGCACTCACACATCAAGCCGCTCGAACTCCTAAAAGTACCTCAAAGTCGGTCTTCCGTGTTTAACTTTAAAACTCCAGCTGTCACTCTGGATAAAGAGGGTGCTTCAGACCATTCCGCCTGAAGGTCTTGAACTCAGACCCATCGTAACCACAACGCATGTCTTTACGCAGTGCGCCAACCGAGCACTCACCAATCAAACTGCTCGAACTCCTAAAAGTACCTCAAAGTCGGTCTTCCGTGTTTAACTTCAAACTCCATCTATCACTCTGGATAAAGAGGGTACTTCGGACCATTCCGCCTGCAGGTCTTGAACTCAGACCCATCGGAACCGCAACGCATGTCTTTACGCAGTGCACCAACCGAGCACTCACCCATCAAGCCGCTCGAACTCCTAAAAGTACCTCAAAGTCGATCTTCCGTGTTTAACTTCAAAACTCCAGCTATCACTCTGGATAAAGGGGGTGCTTGGACCGTTCCTCACCCGGGTCTTGAACTCAGACCCATCGGAACCGCAACGCATGTCTTTACGCAGTGCACCAACCGAGCACTCACCCATCAAGCCGCTCGAACTCCTAAAAGTACCTCAAAGTCGATCTTCCGTGTTTAACTTCAAAACTCCAGCTATCTGGATAAAGAGGGTACTTCGGACCGTTCCTCACCCGGGTCTTGAACTCAGACCCATCGGAACCGCAACGCATGTCTTACGCAGTGCACCAACCGAGCACTCACCCATCAAGCCGCTCGAACTCCTAAAAGTACCTCAAAGTCGGTCTTCCGTGTTTAACTTCAAAACTCCAGCTATCACTCTGGATAAAGGGGGTGCTTGGGACCGTTCCTCACCCGGGTCTTGAACTCAGACCCATCGGAACCGCAACGTATGTCTTTACGCAGTGCACCAACCGAGCACTCACCCATCAAGCCGCTCGAACTCCTAAAAGTACCTCAAAGTCGATCTTCCGTGTTTAACTTCAAAACTCCAGCTATCTGGATAAAGAGGGTACTTCGGACCGTTCCTCACCCGGGTCTTGAACTCAGACCCATCGGAACCGCAACGCATGTCTTTACGCAGTGCGCCAACCGAGCACTCACCCATCAAGCTGCTCGAACTCCTAAAAGTACCTCAAAGTCGGTCTTCCGTGTTTAACTTCAAAACTCCAGCTGTCACTCTGGATAAAGAGGGTGCTTCGGACCATTCCGCCTGCAGGTCTTGAACTCAGACCCATCGGAACCGCAACGCATGTCTTTACGCAGTGCACCAACCGAGCACTCACCCATCAAGCCGCTCGAACTCCTAAAAGTACCTCAAAGTCGGTCTTCCGTGTTTGAGTCCCTCAGAGGGCCTCTCAGGGCCTGAGAGTCCCTGAGAGCCTCTCAGGGCCTGAGAGTCCCTCAGAGGGCCTCTCAGGGCCTGAGAGTCCCTCAGAGGGCTCTCAGGGCCTGAGAGTCCCTCAGAGGGCCTCTCAGGGCCTGAGAGTCCCTCAGAGGGCCTCTCAGGGCCTGAGAGTCCCTCAGAGGGCCTCTCAGGGCCTGAGAGTCCCTCAGAGGGCCTCTCAGGGCCTGAGAGTCCCTCAGAGGGCCTCTCAGGGCCTGAGAGTCCCTCAGAGGGCCTCTCAGGGCCTGAGAGTCCCTCAGAGGGCCTCTCAGGGCCTGAGAGTCCCTCAGAGGGCCTCTCAGGGCCTGAGAGTCCCTCAGAGGGCCTCTCAGGGCCTGAGAGTCCCTCAGAGGGCCTCTCAGGGCCTGAGAGTCCCTCAGAGGGCCTCTCAGGGCCTGAGAGTCCTCAGAGGGCCTCTCAGGGCCTGAGAGTCCCTCAGAGGGCCTCTCAGGGCCTGAGAGTCCCTCAGAGGGCCTCTCAGGGCCTGAGAGTCCCTCAGAGGGCCTCTCAGGGCCTGAGAGTCCTCAGAGGGCCTCTCAGGGCCTGAGAGTCCCTCAGAGGGCCTCTCAGGGCCTGAGAGTCCCTCAGAGGGCCTCTCAGGGCCTGAGAGTCCCTCAGAGGCCTCTCAGGGCCTGAGAGTCCCTCAGAGGGCCTCTCAGGGCCTGAGAGTCCCTCAGAGGGCCTCTCAGGGCCTGAGAGTCCCTCAGAGGGCCTCTCAGGGCCTGAGAGTCCCTCAGAGGGCCTCTCAGGGCCTGAGAGTCCCTCAGAGGGCCTCTCAGGGCCTGAGAGTCCCTCAGAGGGCCTCTCAGGGCCTGAGAGTCCCTCAGAGGGCCTCTCAGGGCCTGAGAGTCCCTCAGAGGGCCTCTCAGGGCCTGAGAGTCCCTCAGAGGGCCTCTCAGGGCCTGAGAGTCCCTCAGAGGGCCTCTCAGGGCCTGAGAGTCCCTCAGAGGGCCTCTCAGGGCCTGAGAGTCCCTCAGAGGGCCTCTCAGGGCCTGAGAGTCCCTCAGAGGGCCTCTCAGGGCCTGAGAGTCCCTCAGAGGGCCTCTCAGGGCCTGAGAGTCCCTCAGAGGGCCTCTCAGGGCCTGAGAGTCCCTCAGAGGGCCTCTCAGGGCCTGAGAGTCCCTCAGAGGGCCTCTCAGGGCCTGAGAGTCCTCAGAGGGCCTCTCAGGGCCTGAGAGTCCCTCAGAGGGCCTCTCAGGGCCTGAGAGTCCCTCAGAGGGCCTCTCAGGGCCTGAGAGTCCCTCAGAGGGCCTCTCAGGGCCTGAGAGTCCCTCAGAGGGCCTCTCAGGGCCTGAGAGTCCCTCAGAGGGCCTCTCAGGGCCTGAGAGTCCCTCAGAGGGCCTCTCAGGGCCTGAGAGTCCCTCAGAGGGCCTCTCAGGGCCTGAGAGTCCCTCAGAGGGCCTCTCAGGGCCTGAGAGTCCTCAGAGGGCCTCTCAGGGCCTGAGAGTCCCTCAGAGGGCCTCTCAGGGCCTGAGAGTCCCTCAGAGGGCCTCTCAGGGCCTGAGAGTCCCTCAGAGGGCCTCTCAGGCCTGAGAGTCCCTCAGAGGGCCTCTCAGGGCCTGAGAGTCCCTCAGAGGGCCTCTCAGGGCCTGAGAGTCCCTCAGAGGGCCTCTCAGGGCCTGAGAGTCCCTCAGAGGGCCTCTCAGGGCCTGAGAGTCCCTCAGAGGGCCTCTCAGGGCCTGAGAGTCCCTCAGAGGGCCTCTCAGGGCTGAGAGTCCCTCAGAGGGCCTCTCAGGGCCTGAGAGTCCCTCAGAGGGCCTCTCAGGGCCTGAGAGTCCCTCAGAGGGCCTCTCAGGGCCTGAGAGTCCCTCAGAGGGCCTCTCAGGGCCTGAGAGTCCCTCAGAGGGCCTCTCAGGGCCTGAGAGTCCCTCAGAGGGCCTCTCAGGGCCTGAGAGTCCCTCAGAGGGCCTCTCAGGGCCTGAGAGTCCCTCAGAGGGCCTCTCAGGGCCTGAGAGTCCCTCAGAGGGCCTCTCAGGGCCTGAGAGTCCCTCAGAGGGCCTCTCAGGGCCTGAGAGTCCCTCAGAGGGCCTCTCAGGCCTGAGAGTCCTCAGGGGCCTCTCAGGGCCTGAGAGTCCCTCGAGGGCCTCTCAGGGCCTGAGAGTCCCTCAGAGGGCCTCTCAGGGCCTGAGAGTCCCTCAGAGGGCCTCTCAGGCCTGAGAGTCCCTCAGAGGGCCTCTCAGGGCCTGAGAGTCCCTCAGAGGGCCTCTCAGGGCCTGAGAGTCCCTCAGAGGGCCTCTCAGGGCCTGAGAGTCCCTCAGAGGCCTCTCAGGGCCTGAGAGTCCCTCAGAGGGCCTCTCAGGGCCTGAGAGTCCCTCAGAGTTGTTTTTTTTTTTGGTTGCTCTTATGGACTGCGTAAACTGAGCACCTTTCCATTCGAAGTTCTACAAGTACCCCAAGGACCATCGGAACAGTTAGTCTTCCATGTTAAACTTTAAAAGTCCAGCTGTCTCTCTGGATAAGGAGTGTGCTTCAGACAGTTCCGCACACGTGTCTTGAACTCTCACTTTAGACCCAGTGAGAGTCTAACGTTGTCCATTGTTGCTCCCATGGACTGAGAACTTTAACTTCCTTCTCTTTCCAACATTTACAATAGTACATTCTGGATGCAGTGTATGTGCAGACCATTCCATAAGCAGATCTTGAACTCCCTCCACTTTCCACCTCTCTGAGTAAAGCCTCCCTAACATGTGCGGAATAAAGCACATGTTAGAGAGTTGGCTCCCTCACTGACACTCTGCATACAGACTATGCTTCGCAGTGTTCCGCCTGCAGGTCTTGAACTCAGACCCACCGGAACCGCAACGCATGTCTTTACGCAGTGCGCCAGCCGAGCACTGACCCATCAAGCGCTCGAACTCCTAAAAGTACCTCAACGTCGGTCTTCCGTGTTTAACTTTAAAACTCCAGCTGTCACTCTGGATAAAGAGGGTGCTTTGGACAATTCCGCCTGCAGGTCTTGAACTCAGACCCATCGAACCGCAACGCATGTCTTTACGCAGTGCGCCAACCGAGCACTCACACCCATCAAGCCGCTCGAACTCCTAAAAGTACCTCAAAGTCGGTCTTCCGTGTTTAACTTTAAAACTCCAGCTGTCACTCTGGATAAAGAGGGTGCTTTGGACAATTCCGCCTGCAGGTCTTGAACTCAGACCCATCGGAACCGCAACGCATGTCTTTACGCAGTGCGCCAACCGGAGCACTCACCCATCAAGCCGCTCGAACTCCTAAAAGTTCCTCAAAGTCGGTCTTCCGTGTTTAACTTTAAAACTCCAGCTGTCACTCTGGATAAAGAGGGTGCTTCAGACCATTCCGCCTGAAGGTCTTGAACTCAGACCATCGAAACCGCAACGCATGTCTTTACGCAGTGCGCCAACCGAGCACTCACCCATCAAAACCCGCTCGAACTCCTAAAAGTACCTCAAAGTCGATCTTCCGTGTTTAACTTCAAAACTCCAGCTGTCACTCTGGATAAGAGGTGCTTCCGTCCGTTCCGCACCCGGGTCTTGAAGTCAGACCCATCGGAACCGCAACACATGTCTTTACGCAGTGCGCCAACTGAGCACTCACACATCAAGCCGCTCGAACTCCTAAAAGTACCTCAAAGTCGGTCTTCCGTGTTTAACTTTAAAACTCAGCTGTCACTCTGGATAAAGAGGGTGCTTCAGACCATTCCGCCTGAAGGTCTTGAACTCAGACCCATCGTAACCACAACGCATGTCTTTACGCAGTGCGCCAACCGAGCACTCACCAATCAAACTGCTCGAACTCCTAAAAGTACCTCAAAGTCGGTCTTCCGTGTTTAACTTCAAAACTCCATCTATCACTCTGGATAAAGAGGGTGCTTCGGACCATTCCGCCTGCAGGTCTTGAACTCAGACCCATCGGAACCGCAACGCATGTCTTTACGCAGTGCACCAACCGAGCACTCACCCATCAAGCCGCTCGAACTCCTAAAAGTACCTCAAAGTCGATCTTCCGTGTTTAACTTCAAAACTCCAGCTATCACTCTGGATAAAGGGGTGCTTGGGACCGTTCCTCACCCGGGTCTTGAACTCAGACCCATCGGAACCGCAACGCATGTCTTTACGCAGTGCACCAACCGAGCACTCACCCATCAAGCCGCTCGAACTCCTAAAAGTACCTCAAAGTCGATCTTCCGTGTTTAACTTCAAAACTCCAGCTATCTGGATAAAGAGGGTACTTCGGACCGTTCCTCACCCGGGTCTTGAACTCAGACCCATCGGAACCGCAACGCATGTCTTTACGCAGTGCGCCAACCGAGCACTCAACCATCAAGCCGCTCGAACTCCTAAAAGTCCCTCAGAGGGCCTCTCAGGGCCCGAGAGTCCCTCAGAGGGCCTCTCAGGGCCCGAGAGTCCCTCAGAGGCCTCTCAGGCCTGAGAGTCCCTCAGAGGGCCTCTCAGGGCCTGAGAGTCCCTCAGAGGGCCTCTCAGGCCTGAGAGTCCCTCAGAGGGCCTCTCAGGGCCTGAGAGTCCCTCAGAGGGCCTCTCAGGCCTGAGAGTCCTCAGAGGGCCTCTCAGGGCCTGAGAGTCCCTCAGAGGGCCTCTCAGGGCCTGAGAGTCCCTCAGAGGGCCTCTCAGGGCCTGAGAGTCCCTCAGAGGGCCTCTCAGGGCCTGAGAGTCCCTCAGAGTTGTTTTTTTTTTGGTTGCTCTTATGGACTGCGTAAACTGAGCACCTTTCCATTCGAAGTTCTACAAGTACCCCAAGGACCATCGGAACAGTTAGTCTTCCATGTTAAACTTTAAAAGTCCAGCTGTCTCTCTGGATAAGGAGTGTGCTTCAGACAGTTCCGCACACGTGTCTTGAACTCTCACTTTAGACCCAGTGAGAGTCTAACGTTGTCCATTGTTGCTCCCATGGACTGAGAACTTTAACTTCCTTCTCTTTCCAACATTTACAATAGTACATTCTGGATGCAGTGTATGGTGCAGACCATTCCATAAGCAGATCTTGAACTCCCTCCACTTTCCACCTCTCTGAGTAAAGCCTCCCTAACATGTGCGGAATAAAGCACATGTTAGAGAGTTGGCTCCCTCACTGACACTCTGCATACAGACTATGCTTCGCAGTGTCCGCCTGCAGGTCTTGAACTCAGACCCACCGGAACCGCAACGCATGTCTTTACGCAGTGCGCCAGCCGAGCACTGACCCATCAAGCCGCTCGAACTCCTAAAAGTACCTCAAAGTCGGTCTTCCGTGTTTAACTTTAAAACTCCAGCTGTCACTCTGGATAAAGAGGGTGCTTTGGACAATTCCGCCTGCAGGTCTTGAACTCAGACCCATCGGAACCGCAACGCATGTCTTTACGCAGTGCGCCAACCGAGCACTCACCATCAAGCCGCTCGAACTCCTAAAAGTACCTCAAAGTCGGTCTTCCGTGTTTAACTTTAAAACTCCAGCTGTCACTCTGGATAAAGAGGGTGCTTTGGACAATTCCGCCTGCAGGTCTTGAACTCAGACCCATCGGAACCGCAACGCATGTCTTTACGCAGTGCGCCAACCGAGCACTCACCCATCAAGCCGCTCGAACTCCTAAAAGTTCCTCAAAGTCGGTCTTCCGTGTTTAACTTTAAAACTCCAGCTGTCACTCTGGATAAAGAGGGTGCTTCAGACCATTCCGCCTGAAGGTCTTGAACTCAGACCCATCGAAACCGCAACGCATGTCTTTACGCAGTGCGCCAACCGAGCACTCACCCATCAACCGCTCGAACTCCTAAAAAGTACCTCAAAGTCGATCTTCCGTGTTTAACTTCAAACTCCAGCTGTCACTCTGGATAAAGAGGGTGCTTCCGTCCGTTCCGCACCCGGGTCTTGAAGTCAGACCCATCGGAACCGCAACACATGTCTTTACGCAGTGCGCCAACTGAGCACTCACACATCAAGCCGCTCGAACTCCTAAAAGTACCTCAAAGTCGGTCTTCCGTGTTTAACTTTAAAACTCCAGCTGTCACTCTGGATAAAGAGGGTGCTTCAGACCATTCCGCCTGAAGGTCTTGAACTCAGACCCATCGTAACCACAACGCATGTCTTTACGCAGTGCGCCAACGAGCACTCACCAATCAACTGCTCGACTCCTAAAAGTACTCAAAGTCGGTCTTCCGTGTTTAACTTCAAAACTCCATCTATCACTCTGGATAAAGAGGGTGCTTCGGACATTCCGCCTGCAGTCTTGAACTCACCATCGGAACCGCAACGCATGTCTTTACGCAGTGCACCAACCGAGCACTCACCCATCAAGCCGCTCGAACTACTAAAAAGTACTCAAAGTCGATCTTCCGTGTTTAACTTCAAAACTCCAGCTATCACTCTGGATAAAGGGGGTGTTGGGACCGTTCCTCACCCGGGTCTTGAACTCAGACCCATCGGAACCGCAACGCATGTCTTTACGCAGTGCACCAACCGAGCACTCACACATCAAGCCGCTCGAACTCCTAAAAGTACCTCAAAGTCGATCTTCCGTGTTTAACTTCAAAACTCCAGCTATCTGGATAAAGAGGGTACTTCGGACCGTTCCTCACCCGGGTCTTGAACTCAGACCCATCGGAACCGCAACGCATGTCTTTACGCAGTGCACCAACCGAGCACTCACCCATCAGGCAGCTCGAACGCCTGAGAGTCCCTCAGAGGGCCTCTCAGGGCCTGAGAGTCCCTCAGAGGGCCTCTCAGGGCCTGAGAGTCCCTCAGAGGGCCTCTCAGGGCCTGAGAGGCCCTCAGAGGGCCTTCTCAGGCCCTGAGAGGCCCTCTCAGGCCCTGAGGCCCTCTGAGGGACTCTCAGGCCCTGAGAGGGCCTCTGAGAGTCCCTCAGAGGGCCTCTCAGGGCCTGAGAGGCCCTCTGAGGACTCTCAGGGCCTGAGAGGCCCTCTGAGGGACTCTCAGGGCCTGAGAGGCCCTCAGAGGGCCTCTCAGGGCCTGAGAGGTCCCTCTGAGGGCCTCTCAGGGCCTGAGAGTCCCTCAGAGGGCCTCTCAGGGCCTGAGAGTCCCTCAGAGGGCCTCTCAGGGCCTGGAGTCCCTCAGAGTTGTTTTTTTTTTTTGGTTGCTCTTATGGACTGCGTAAACTGAGCACCTTTCCATTCGAAGTTCTACAAGTACCCCAAGGACCATCGGAACAGTTAGTCTTCCATGTTAAACTTTAAAAGTCCAGCTGTCTCTCTGGATAAGGAGTGTGCTCAGACAGTTCCGCACACGTGTCTTGAACTCTCACTTAGACCCAGTGAGAGTCTAACGTTGTCCATGTCTCCATGGACTGAGAACTTTAACTTCCTTCTCTTTCCAACATTTACAATAGTACATTCTGATGCAGTGTATGGTGCAGACCATTCCATAAGCAGATCTGAACTCCCTCCACTTTCCACCTCTCTGAGTAAAGCCTCCCTAACATGTGCGGAATAAAGCACATGTTAGAGAGTTGGCTCCCTCACTGACACTCTGCATACAGACTATGCTTCGCAGTGTTCCGCCTGCAGGTCTTGAACTCAGACCCACCGGAACCGCAACGCATGTCTTTACGCAGTGCGCCAGCCGAGCACTGACCCATCAAGCCGCTCGAACTCCTAAAAGTACCTCAACGTCGGTCTTCCGTGTTTAACTTTAAAACTCCAGCTGTCACTCTGGATAAAGAGGGTGCTTTGGACAATTCCGCCTGCAGGTCTTGAACTCAGACCCATCGGAACCGCAACGCATGTCTTTACGCAGTGCGCCAACCGAGCACTCACCCATCAAGCCGCTCGAACTCCTAAAAGTACCTCAAAGTCGGTCTTCCGTGTTTAACTTTAAAACTCCAGCTGTCACTCTGGATAAAGAGGGTGCTTTGGACAATTCCGCCTGCAGGTCTTGAACTCAGACCCATCGGAACCGCAACGCATGTCTTTACGCAGTGCGCCAACCGAGCACTCACCCATCAAGCCGCTCGAACTCCTAAAAGTTCCTCAAAGTCGGTCTTCCGTGTTTAACTTTAAAACTCCAGCTGTCACTCTGGATAAAGAGGGTGCTTCAGACCATTCCGCCTGAAGGTCTTGAACTCAGACCCATCGGAACCGCAACGCATGTCTTTACGCAGTGCGCCAACCGAGCACTCACCCATCAAACCGCTCGAACTCCTAAAAGTACCTCAAAGTCGATCTTCCGTGTTTAACTTCAAAACTCCAGCTGTCACTCTGGATAAAGAGGGTGCTTCCGTCCGTTCCGCACCCGGGTCTTGAAGTCAGACCATCGGAACCGCAACACATGTCTTTACGCAGTGCGCCAACTGAGCACTCACACATCAAGCCGCTCGAACTCCTAAAAGTACCTCAAAGTCGGTCTTCCGTGTTTAACTTTAAAACTCCAGCTGTCACTCTGGATAAAGAGGGTGCTTCAGACCATTCCGCCTGAAGGTCTTGAACTCAGACCCATCGTAACCACAAACGCATGTCTTTACGCAGTGCGCCAACCGAGCACTCACCAATCAAACTGCTCGAACTCCTAAAAGTACCTCAAAGTCGGTCTTCCGTGTTTAACTTCAAAACTCCATCTATCACTCTGGATAAAGAGGGTGCTTCGGACCATTCCGCCTGCAGGTCTTGAACTCAGACCCATCGGAACCGCAACGCATGTCTTTACGCAGTGCACCAACCGAGCACTCACCATCAAGCAGCTCGAACTCCTAAAAGTACCTCAAAGTCGATCTTCCGTGTTTACTTCAAAACTCCAGCTATCACTCTGGATAAAGGGGGTGCTTGGGACCGTTCCTCACCCGGGTCTTGAACTCAGACCCATCGGAACCGCAACGCATGTCTTTACGCATGCACCAACCGAGCACTCACCCATCAAGCCGCTCGAACTCCTAAAAGTACCTCAAAGTCGATCTTCCGTGTTTAACTTCAAAACTCCAGCTATCACTCTAGATAAAGAGGGTGCTTCGGACCGTTCCTCACCCGGGTCTTGAACTCAGACCCATCGGAACCGCAACGCATGTCTTTACGCAGTGCGCCAACCGAGCACTCACCCATCAAGCAGCTCGAACTCCTAAAAGTACCTCAAAGTCGGTCTTCCGTGTTTGAGTCCCTCAGAGGGCCTCTCAGGGCCTGAGAGTCCCTCAGAGGGCCTCTCAGGGCCTGAGAGTCCCTCAGAGGGCCTCTCAGGGCCTGAGAGTCCCTCAGAGGGCCTCTCAGGGCCTGAGAGTCCCTCAGAGGGCCTCTCAGGGCCTGAGAGTCCCTCAGAGGGCCTCTCAGGGCCTGAGAGTCCTCAGAGGGCCTCTCAGGGCCTGAGAGTCCCTCAGAGGGCCTCTCAGGGCCTGAGAGTCCCTCAGAGGGCCTCTCAGGGCCTGAGAGTCCCTCAGAGGGCCTCTCAGGGCCTGAGAGTCCCTCAGAGGGCCTCTCAGGGCCTGAGAGTCCCTCAGAGGGCCTCTCAGGGCCTGAGAGTCCCTCAGAGGGCCTCTCAGGGCCTGAGAGTCCCTCAGAGGGCCTCTCAGGGCCTGAGAGTCCCTCAGAGGGCCTCTCAGGGCCTGAGAGTCCCTCAAGGGCCTCTCAGGGCCTGAGAGTCCCTCAGAGGGCCTCTCAGGGCCTGAGAGTCCCTCAGAGGGCCTCTCAGGGCCTGAGAGTCCCTCAGAGGGCCTCTCAGGGCCTGAGAGTCCCTCAGAGGGCCTCTCAGGGCCTGAGAGTCCCTCAGAGGGCCTCTCAGGGCCTGAGAGTCCTCAGAGGGCCTCTCAGGGCCTGAGAGTCCCTCAGAGGGCCTCTCAGGGCCTGAGAGTCCCTCAGAGGGCCTCAGGGCCTGAGAGTCCCTCAGAGGGCCTCTCAGGGCCTGAGAGTCCCTCAGAGGGCTCTCAGGGCCTGAGAGTCCCTCAGAGGGCCTCTCAGGGCCTGAGAGTCCCTCAGGGCCTCTCAGGGCCTGAGAGTCCCTCAGGGCCTCTCAGGGCCTGAGTCCCTCAGAGGGCCTCTCAGGGCCTGAGAGTCCCTCAGAGGGCCTCTCAGGGCCTGAGAGTCCCTCAGAGGGCCTCTCAGGGCCTGAGAGTCCCTCAGAGGGCCTCTCAGGGCCTGAGAGTCCCTCAGAGGGCCTCTCAGGGCCTGAGAGTCCCTCAGAGGGCCTCTCTGAGGCCTCTCCTGAGAGTCCCTCAGAGGGCCTCTCAGGGCCTGAGAGTCCCTCAGAGGGCCTCTCAGGGCCTGAGAGTCCCTCAGAGGGCCTCTCAGGGCCTGAGAGTCCCTCAGAGGGCCTCTCAGGGCCTGAGAGTCCCTCAGAGGGCCTCTCAGGGCCTGAGAGTCCCTCAGAGGGCCTCTCAGGGCCTGAGAGTCCCTCAGAGGGCCTCTCAGGGCCTGAGAGTCCCTCAGAGGGCCTCTCAGGGCCTGAGAGTCCCTCAGAGGGCCTCTCAGGCCTGAGAGTCCCTCAGAGGGCCTCTCAGGGCCTGAGAGTCCCTCAGAGGGCCTCTCAGGGCCTGAGAGTCCCTCAGAGGGCCTCTCAGGGCCTGAGAGTCCCTCAGAGGGCCTCAGGGCCTGAGAGTCCTCAGAGGGCCTCTCAGGGCCTGAGAGTCCTCAGAGGGCCTCTCAGGGCCTGAGAGTCCCTCAGAGGGCCTCTCAGGGCCTGAGAGTCCCTCAGAGGGCCTCTCAGGGCCTGAGAGTCCCTCAGAGGGCCTCTCAGGGCCTGAGAGTCCCTCAGAGGGCCTCTCAGGGCCTGAGAGTCCCTCAGAGGGCTCTCAGGGCCTGAGAGTCCCTCAGAGGGCCTCTCAGGGCCTGAGAGTCCTCAGAGGGCCTCTCAGGGCCTGAGAGTCCCTCAGAGGGCCTCTCAGGGCCTGAGAGTCCCTCAGAGGGCCTCTCAGGGCCTGAGAGTCCCTCAGAGGGCCTCTCAGGGCCTGAGAGTCCCTCAGAGGGCCTCTCAGGGCCTGAGAGTCCCTCAGAGGCCTCTCAGGGCCTGAGAGTCCCTCAGAGGGCCTCTCAGGGCCTGAGAGTCCTCAGAGGCCTCTCAGGGCCTGAGAGTCCCTCAGAGGGCCTCTCAGGGCCTGAGAGTCCCTCAGAGGGCCTCTCAGGGCCTGAGAGTCCCTCAGAGGGCCTCTCAGGGCCTGAGAGTCCCTCAGAGGGCCTCTCAGGGCCTGAGAGTCCCTCAGAGGGCCTCTCAGGGCCTGAGAGTCCCTCAGAGGGCCTCTCAGGGCCTGAGAGTCCCTCAGAGGGCCTCTCAGGGCCTGAGAGTCCCTCAGAGGGCCTCTCAGGGCCTGAGAGTCCCTCAGAGGGCCTCTCAGGGCCTGAGAGTCCCTCAGAGGGCCTCTCAGGGCCTGAGAGTCCCTCAGAGGGCCTCTCAGGGCTGAGAGTCCCTCAGAGGGCCTCTCAGGGCCTGAGAGTCCTCAGAGGGCCTCTCAGGGCCTGAGAGTCCCTCAGAGGGCCTCTCAGGGCCTGAGAGTCCCTCAGAGGGCCTCTCAGGGCCTGAGAGTCCCTCAGAGGGCCTCTCAGGGCCTGAGAGTCCCTCAGAGGGCCTCTCAGGGCCTGAGAGTCCTCAGAGGGCCTCTCAGGGCCTGAGAGTCCCTCAGAGGGCCTCTCAGGCCTGAGAGTCCCTCAGAGGGCCTCTCAGGGCCTGAGAGTCCCTCAGAGGGCCTCTCAGGGCCTGAGAGTCCCTCAGAGGGCCTCTCAGGGCCTGAGAGTCCCTCAGAGGGCCTCTCAGGGCCTGAGAGTCCCTCAGAGGGCCTCTCAGGGCCTGAGAGTCCCTCAGAGGGCCTCTCAGGGCCTGAGAGTCCTCAGAGGGCCTCTCAGGGCCTGAGAGTCCCTCAGAGTTGTTTTTTTTTTTGGTTGCTCTTATGGACTGCGTAAAACTGAGCACCTTTCCATTCGAAGTTCTACAAGTCCCCAAGGACCATCGGAACAGTTAGTCTTCCATGTTAAACTTTAAAAGTCCAGCTGTCTCTCTGGATAAGGAGTGTGCTTCAGACAGTTCCGCACACGTGTCTTGAACTCTCACTTTAGACCCAGTGAGAGTCTAACGTTGTCCATTGTTCTCCCATGGACTGAGAACTTTAACTTCCTTCTCTTTCCAACATTTACAATAGTACATTCTGGATGCAGTGTATGGTGCAGACCATTCCATAAGCAGATCTTGAACTCCCTCCACTTTCCACCTCTGAGTAAAGCCTCCCTAACATGTGCGGAATAAAGCACATGTTAGAGAGTTGGCTCCCTCACTGACACTCTGCATACAGACTATGCTTCGCAGTGTTCCGCCTGCAGGTCTTGAACTCAGACCCACGGAACCGCAACGCATGTCTTTACGCAGTGCGCCAGCCGAGCACTGACCCATCAAGCCGCTCGAACTCCTAAAGTACCTCAAAGTCGGTCTTCGTGTTTAACTTTAAAACTCCAGCTGTCACTCTGGATAAAGAGGGTGCTTTGGACAATTCCGCCTGCAGGTCTTGAACTCAGACCCATCGGACCGCACGCAGGTCTTTACGCAGTGCGCCACCGAGCACTCACCCATCAAGCCGCTCGAACTCCTAAAAGTACCTCAAAGTCGGTCTCCGTGTTAACTTTAAAACTCCAGCTGTCACTCTGGATAAAGAGGGTGCTTTGGACAATTCCGCCTGCAGGTCTTGAACTCAGACCATCGGAACCGCAACGCATGTCTTTACGCAGTGCGCCAACCGAGCACTCACCCATCAAGCCGCTCGAACTCCTAAAAGTTCCTCAAGTCGTCCTTCCGTGTTTAACTTTAAAACTCCAGCTGTCACTCTGGATAAAGAGGGTGCTTCAGATCATTCCGCCTGAAGGTCTTGAACTCAGACCCATCGAAACCGCAACGCATGTCTTTACGCAGTGCGCCAACCGAGCACTCACCCATCAAACCGCTCGAACTCCTAAAAGTACCTCAAAGTCGATCTTCGTGTTTAACTTCAAACTCAGCTGTCACTCTGGATAAAGAGGGTGCTTCCGTCCGTTCCGCACCCGGGTCTTGAAGTCAGACCCATCGGAACCGCAACACATGTCTTTACGCAGTGCGCCAACTGAGCACTCACACATCAAGCCGCTCGAACTCCTAAAAGTACCTCAAAGTCGGTCTTCCGTGTTTAACTTTAAACTCCAGCTGTCACTCTGGATAAAGAGGGTGCTTCAGACCATTCCGCC
>NW_026562430.1:0-172500 GCF_027474105.1 Poeciliopsis prolifica
TAAAATAATCATTAGAAAATAATCATTATAAAATAATCATTAGAAAACAATCATTATAAAATAATCATTATAAAATGATTATTATAAAATAATCATTAGAAAATAATCATTAGAAAATAATCATTAGAAAATAATCATTAGAAATAATCATATTGATCTTTGATAAAACTACTAAGTTTTGTCAAAGATCAATATGATTTTTTCTGCATTGTTGTTGTTAGCAGCTGCTGAAAACAACAACAACGCAACAATAGTTACAGTAAATAACTATTTACTGTTAAATATTTACTTATTTAGTTATTTAACAGTAAATTACTATTGACTATTTAACAGTAAATAACTATTTACTGTTATTTACTATAATAACAGTAAATAGTTAACTATTTACTGTTAATAACTATTTACAGTAAATAGTAAATATTTACTGTAAATAGTAAATAGTTATTTACTATTTACTCGCAGTAAATATTAAATAACTATTTACTGTTAAATAAATAACAGTAAATATTTAAATAACAGTAAATAACAGATATTTACTGTTAAATAGTTCATAACTATTTAATAGTAAATATCTGTATATAAATCCCAGAATAACTGAAACCTTGATAATTAGGAGAACTGCAGCAGTCAAAGCAGAAGGAAGAGTCACTGCTGCAGACTGGCTCCAAACTTCATCTGCTGGATTATTATCAGGATTTGATTCTATTGGAAATAATACAAACATTGTTAGAGAATATATGGTTCATATGAGTTTGACATAACATTTATAGAGGTTCACTCACCATTAACTGTGATTCTGAGATTGAGAAAATATGCTGAATCAAGATTTGAACACTGACAGG
Source organism: Poeciliopsis prolifica (assembly GCF_027474105.1). Taxonomy (NCBI): domain Eukaryota; kingdom Metazoa; phylum Chordata; class Actinopteri; order Cyprinodontiformes; family Poeciliidae; genus Poeciliopsis; species Poeciliopsis prolifica. The sequence goes on from NW_026562430.1 coordinate 843, forward strand.
AGTAGTTCCCGCTATCAGCTGCTGTTAAACTGGTCAGGTGCAGAAACAGTTTGATTCCTGCACTGTAACAAATTGCCCTGTATTTTTACAGTATAATGCTGGCAGCAGGGTTGCCAGCATTATACTGTTAATTATACAGTACCCTTCCTGTAATCAACTTTACAGTATATTACCGTCACAAAAGAAATCTTTTGATTACAGCACATTGCTATTTTTATCAGATTTACAGTAGACTACTGGCAGCAGTGTTGAATCCACATACAGCTTACTACTGTAAATTTCCAATATAAAATAGAAACATGAAAAAAACACTTAGAAAATGTAAGTTCCATTATGTCAAACATTTATTTGGGAAAAAAAGAACAACTCAAACATTGACTCATACACAGTCTTTAGTGGGCCACATAATAAAGAAGGTTTTGAAACAATGTATGTGTGCCTTAGACCTAAACCTTTTCTACAAGAATGTTGAGGGTAAACTGTCCAAAGTAAGTCATATTCTGGAAAAACAGTAAGAAAATCACCATCTATTTTGTGAAATAATTTTTTTAACTGATTTAAAGAGTATTTGAATAAAGCATGAATTGCGGCCTTTTGATTAGTCTGAAATAAAATAAGTATGAAATAAATAATGGAAATAATGTATTGTACAACTCAGCACACTACTTTTTCAATACAAAATACTACTTTTTGTGCAAGTGAGGAACAATATGATGCAACATAAACATTTAACTTTCAATCTAAAGCATAGAAAAACATTGCAAATTTTAGTTTGATAAAAATTTAAATGAAACATTTAGACTTGAATTTCCTTTAGGGCAAAATCAGAGCTCCAACTTCAAATGATAAAACAATGAAACAATATTAGACAACACACTGCCAAGATAAGTTAAACATGGTGCCTGTACAGTCAAAATTACATCTGAAGAACAGAAAGTGGGAGCCTTAACAAAATTTATGCTCTTAATTAAAAGAGATGTCTTCAGATTATGCTGACCTTTAAATAAAAAAAAAATCTCTCAAGAACACTCCTGTTCAGTGTAGGAAGGCAACTTATGTCTACAGACATAAGTTGCCTTCATGTCTGTAGAGTTTCTTGTTTGTTTTTGCGTGGAGGGGCAACAATATCTATAGCTTGGTTAGAAAGTTCTCACTATGAAATTCCACTCAAAGTCCATGAGGTTTTTCAGCAGAGTTGAAACACGGGGATGACAGTGACCGACTTCTTTTGAAAAGTTTTCCCTGTCCTCTTGGAGATGATCTTGCTACAGCTGGCCTTGGTCCGGGTTGATATCAAGAAAGCGCCTGAAAATGCAGTAATTTCAGATTAGCATATGATGCTTAAGGAGTCAGGGTTTAATGTATGCTAGGTGAAGACAAACTTTTGAATGTTAAGAGTTAATAAAGAGACACCAGCATAACATTTAAACAGTTTTCTGCCAAGTCAACTCTGTGAAACTCCAAATTCCCAGTTGCTATCCATTCACCAATTTCACTTTAGCAGCTAATCATAGCAATTCAAGTCAAATTACACAAAAGAAAGAAAAAGAGCTTCCAAACATGTCAATATTTGTAAATATGAATCATCAAAAATAACTTACCTTAGGATTGGCTCATAAAATGCAGGATTCAAATGGATAGTCCTTGTAAAGAAAGTTCTAGAGGTTGCTTCCACATGTCACCACAACATGTCTTCTTCAGAAATACAGCAGCGTTCTGTTTAAAGAGAGCCTCCTTACCGTTGAATCTAACATCATTCCCAAAATGCAATGCTACTCACAGTATACTACAGTATTTTATTAAAAACAGTAATAATTGCCCAGAATGCATTGTTTTTCACGGTGCAGTACCGTTTTCAATAGAAACAGTATGATACTGTTCAGTTTTGGCCGTTTTTTTACAGCAATTTGTTACAGTGTGGTTTTTAGTGAGAATCTGGAGTCACACTGAGCAGACTGCACTCCTCTCTATTGTTCCTCTCTGTTCTGATTTTACAAATGATCAATATGATGTTTGATGTTTTGTTGGTGCAGATTGGAGTGAAATCTGATTCTTTCCCGATTGTTTTCACAAGAGTCACTGAAAGCAGGAAAGAACAATGAATAAGAAACTGATTGCTGTAATATTGGAATCTTTTAAAAACTAGAACAGATGTAATCCATTTCAAAGAATATTCAACATAACGTTACCTTCAGAGTCCAGACATCATGCAAAAAAAGCAGAAGCAGTAAAAGGTTGATTCTCACTGCGTCCATCTGACCTGCTTATCGATGCAACATCTGCTGCTGCTCTGAACAGAGAGTCTCAACTGAAATGATGTGACATACGCCAGATAAAAAAAAATCCCAAGGATTATGATGGTAAATTTGTTAAACATTTGTAGAGTCAGAATTAATTTGACAGCTGTGCAATAATGGCTGTTGAATAAAGAGAATTTTCCTTCTGAGTGTAGGAGCTGTACGGCTCAATTTCAGTCAAGTCCTGCAGAACAAAACATGTTGTACAATTACCCTAAAAATCTGCATGTGTAAATAAAATAATGCATGAATTTTTTAAATATAAATTACTTCCTCTCCATGACGAATGCATGACTCCATTTGCTTTCTGTGGGGAAATAAATTAGTGCAACATTGACTTGTTTGATTGATTTATATTTTTACAGATAAGGTACTTTTTTTTTAATTTAAATATTGCTTATGTTGATAAGCCTAAGTGTAAATAAAAGAAAAAATATTGCATGTTTCTCACCGATGTGAACGTCTTCTGTAGATAAATCCCAGAATAACAGAAACCTTGATCATTAGGAGAACTGCAGCAGTCAAAGCAGAAGGAAGAGTCACTGCTGCAGACTGGCTCCAAACTTCATCTGATGAATTATTAGGATTTGATTCTATTGTAAATAAAACAAACATTGTTAGAGAATATATGGTTCATATGAGTTTGACGTAACATTTGTATAGATCCACTCACCATTAACTGTGATGCAGAGATGGAGAAAATTCGTTCCATTAAGATTTGAACACTGACAGGAGTAGTTCCCACTATCAGCTGCTGTTAAACTGGTCAGGTGCAGAAACACAGTTTGATTCCTGGTTTTTAGTGAGAATCTGGAGTCACACTCATGAACAAAGTCACCTCCATCCTGATACAGCAGATTGCACTCCTCTCTATTGTTCCTCTCTGTTCTGATTTTACACACAATTATCATGATGATGTTTGACGTTTCATAGGTGCAGATTGGAGTAAAATCTGATTCTTTTCCGATAGTTTTTACAAGAGGTGCTGCAAACAAAAAAGAACAATGAATGACAAACTGTCTCATCTATGAAGCAGTGGAATCTAAAGTAAGTCAGATCAAAGTACAGTTAAAGAAAAAGTGAAAGCCCCCGATTGATAAAAAACCTCAAAATTAAATTCAAAGCAATTCAATTTTTACGTTACCTGTAGAGTCCAGTCGGCAGCCAAACCACAGTAGAAGCAGTAAAATGCTGAATCTCACTGCATCCATCTAACCTGCTTATTTCATCCAAATCTGCTGCTGCACTGAACCGAGGACGTCTGAACTGTCCTTTAAAACTTTTGGGCGACACAAACCACAAACGCTCATCTCTCAAACCAGCACAAAAGGATGTGACTCTCTTTTTTTTTCTTTTAAAGGAAATGCACCTGCATGATGACTTCTCTTTGAAACAACAGACCACACAAACAGGAATTATCTCTGCCCAACTCAAATAAGAGTGAGTCTGATTGAAAACAAAACAATCAACTATTATCCATGATTATATTTTCCAGTACTCTTAACATCTGAGATTAAAGCTTTGTCAGCATTCTATGATGCTCGGCAGGATTTCCTGCTTGTTTTCTGCAACAATGTGGGGTTAGGAGATCTAAATGTCATGTTTGCTTTGTGGTCTTCACACATTTATAAGCTTGAATGTGAGCTGCAAAAAGATGAAAGGTCATGCTACAGCTTTATGTAGGGTTTGTCCCTCATTGCTCCTTAATGCAACACTTTTACACCAACATATTGGCAACCAGACAGAAAAATGCAACAAACATCCGAGAGACGAATCTCACTGCAAAGATGCACAGATACAAATGCATTAGAACTGCTGGTTAATACAAAAAGTTAATACATTTGTTCTCCTTTCATTTTGAAATGTTTATAAGTACATATATTTTTCCTTGAATGTTTATCACAACTGCAGATGTTATCAGAAATATCACTATTTACTGTATGACAGTAAATTCTTAACATCTTGATATTAAGGTTTTTGCTCAGCGACAGCCAGAATCAAATTATACAGACAACAACACTAAAACAATAGAAAGGCTTGCATTGTGGCATCACTTTTAAGTAGCAATAAAACAAAAATGTTCATGGATATTCAGTGACTGTTTTTATTTTAATCTTCCATCAAACATAAAATTATATCCTTCCATGTAGAAACAGAAATCAGATCCTATTGTAAATTATTGTGCTATACAGGTGAAACAGTGGCCATCATTTTCAAAGGTGGAGTAGATTTCCTAATATATCATTTTTAAAATAAAAATGTGGGAGCTGTTTACAGAAAAAAAAACACACCAGATATGTCAGAAACATGACATAAAAGCAAAATCAAGTAGAAATAAGTAAAAATGCCCAAAAACTAAATGATTTTTTGTGTTAAAGTTCAACATGCAAACCAACAGAAAGGTTGTGAAGTACAACATAACGAGGAAATCCTGTTGCATTCATCAAGACAGATCTTTAATTCAAAATTTTTTCATAAATGTTTCCCAGCCCGTCAGTGACATTTGTTTCTGATTTATACTGATGGTGACCAAAGGAGACAGTTTGATAAATGTCTCTGGTTTGTTGTGGGAGACTTGAGTACAGTTCATCCTGAACAATAAAAGACAAAAAAATTGTAATAAGAACCTTCATGCAAAAGGCCAAAGTCAAGTGAAACATAATTTAATGTCTCTGTTGGGAAAAGACGTTTGAAGAACTGTTTAATAAAAGACAGGAGTAAATAGATACATTAATCATTTAGTTCTTATCAATTTTTTTTCCTTCTTCACTTTTGAATTGTTGCTTAAATGCAAAGATCAGTGTTTGCATACAGTGCAGTTTAGTTCCTAAATTAACAGATTCTCTCCCTTAGCGCAACAGTGCCATCTTGTGGTCATTCTGTAAAAGCACATGCAATATAAATATTTTTGGATTTCTGTCACTGCTCCTTTATTGGAGCTGAAACAATCTGTTTATAGAAACAGAATTAATCAGAAACTTCCTCCAGTTAAATATGATGTTGACAGGAAATGACGTTTCTGACTATCGATTATGTTAATACACTCACTATTTAAGTATTCAGGAAAGTAAGTTTTGTGCCATCTAGTGATTGTAATGTAACTAGTTGTATTGGATGTCATAAAAAGCACCACTAGATGAATGGATGTAAAATCTAAAATTAGAGGTAAAGTTTTAAGACAGTTTTTTACAGAATTAAAGGAAAACATGTTCTTCCTGTATTTTCTTGTCTTTTTTGTGACAATCTGAAAATAGTTACTTAAAAAATAAGGATATTTACTCACTACAGTGGCCGTCTCTCCTTCTGCAGACGATCCAGATGTTTCAGCTCTTTAAAACTGAAATAAACTCCACATTTACATGAAAGTTTAATATAACATCTGGAGGTAAAGTTTAAGAAAATATGTTCAAAGATACAAAAGTTTAGATTCAAAATAAAACAATCATATTGAAGATGCAGATAAAGATCGTAAGTGAACTTTGAAATCTGGAGCTTCAGTTATAAAGCTTGAATTGAAGTAAAAGAAATTATGAATATTGAATTAGTTTCTCACCGTTGTGGACGTCTTCTGCAGATAAATCCCAGAATAACTGAAAATATGACAACCAAGAAACCTGCAGCAGTCAAAGCAGAAGGAAGAGTCACTGCAGACTGGCTCCAAACTTCATCTGAGGGATTATTATTAGGAAACAAGTCTATTGGAAATAAATAAAAATCATTCTCAATCTCAACATCAGGAGAGTTATGGGTTATGAAGTACGGCATCCTTAATCCACGTGGGTGTTGTTCTGCGGCGATGTTCCATCCCGACCATGTTCTCCATGCTGCCTCAGCTGGGTAGACCACCTACTGAGTGGGCCGTCGGTGGTATCCCTATTTTTTCAGGGATACTTTGTTGGAATCCCCTTGGTGGGATTCTGGGCGATTCGATTTCCCAGTGAACTTCTAGCCAGTGGCTGGTGAGGACCCAGGTGGATTTAAGAAAATCCACAACCTTCACTACGGTCATCAGTTCTTCTTCCTGAAATTTTTAAGAAACAAAAAATCTCCAGGCTGTAGGTTACCTCATTGTTTGCTCGCTGGCAAACAATTACAATTATCTAAAAAAATACAAATAAAGTTTGAATAATCTGAAGTTTGAGGAATGAAAAGGCACAGAGTGCATCAAGAAAAATAACAAAACTGTGGCAGATATTGTGCAAATTCATCACCTAGATACTATGTTCCTATTTCCACCTATGAAAAATGTAACAGAAAACAAAGTACAGGGAAAAAAACAGTTTCCAGACTCTTACTAGTTTTTAAAATGTCAGAAAATAAATTTTTTTAAAAGAACCAAAGGAAAAATAAACTAAATATTTGCATATTTTAACTTCAGAATAAAATCAAACATCTAATCAAAATGTTTGGAGGATTTAAAAACATGAAAAATAAAACAAAAATTAAACCCAAAACATGTTTTTGGTACACTAATCTCCTAATTTAACAAAATAATCTTCACAGAGTAAAATATTTCTCTAAATTATCTACAAGCATTTTGAATAAAAAAACCCAGTTTTCTCAGGAATCCGAGCAAAACCAGGTCAGAATCATCATGACCAGCGTCGGGGGTCAGAGTAGGAGGAGCGTAGGGTGGGGGGTCCATTGAAGGACCGGGGAGAAATGTGATGTTTGTGTTTTAAAGAATACAAACAAAAACAAGTTTAAAATGCAAAACTTTTATTTGTGAGCCAAAGAGGAGGATCAGGATCCACCTGTGACCTCTAACTTAAACAGTACAAACTAATGAACATCAGAAATAAAAGATGGGGGAACAAAAGAATATAAATCTTATCAAAAAGTGACAGCTGCTGCCAGAGCCAACATCGTCAGCGTCTTGATGTCAACCTGAAGATTTCACGGCTCGGACACGCAGAGTTTGAGAGCATGGGCGGACATGTCGGCAAGCGTTTCCCCGTTTGGTGGAGCCGGCAACTGAAACGCCGCCTGGCTGCTGGTTTTCCAGTTCCTGTTTTGTTTTTCGTTTTTTTTTCCCCAGGCGCTGGAAGCACAAGATCATTTCTTTCCACCTGCTGTGGCAAAAAACACACTAGAGGATGCAGAAGTCTAACACAAAAAGCAGCTAACAGGTATAGCAAAAATAAAACTATTATTGAAAACTATATTCCACTATTGTGCTAAATCTGAATTAATGGATTTTAGGGGAAGGAACTTTGTAATTTTAACAAATATTACGAGTTTATTTCTTTTACATAAAGGCAGGGAGGGGAGGACGCATCCCAAGTGTTTGACTTTCAGTCACCACTGCTTTAATTGCTGAGGTAGAGATGCGTCCCGCCTTGGGACCGATGTTTTCATAAGCCCTCCAGTCAGAGAGGTGCCGAGTCTCAGCTTCCGCGCCTTAAAAACCACCGAACCAATCCGACTGCGTGTCCTTTGACTCCCTTGGTTCCTTTGTGAGCTGGTAGGCAGAGAAAACCATCGACGGTGACTGGGAATGAAACACTGGGACTCAACTGGACAGCCCAAAACACACGAGAAACCCACACGGCATCACTACGACCGAACCATTTAGCTTATCTTTAATAATACTTTTAAACTTGAGGGCGACAGCTGAGTGGCACAAGCTGATTAGTTACTGCTATGAATACATATATTTATATATATATATATAAAAAAAAAAATTCCCTTTGTAATCTTTGCTACATTCAATTGTCCAAACTTGCTACTTGACAAGAGGCTCTTTGTTCGCTTCTGATTCACAGAAAAGATTTCTTTTAAAATCTCAAAAATACAGCTGGTTTTTGGTGAGCCAGCCATAAAAAAGAAAAAAAAAATACTGCCGCTCCGTTTCTTCCACATAAACCTCTAAATATTAAATCATAGTTTGAACTGAAAAGACATAGTTAAGTAACCTCAGCTCTAATATTTGATATGTTTTGACATGATGTAACAGAAGCTCTCCAAACGCTGATATGATCTGGTTTATCCCCAAATCGTTGATAAAACAAGCGAGAAACTAAAGCAGAAAAGAAAGGGATCCGACTAAAGCTTTGCATACATGGGTTAAAGAAAACAGGAACAACAACGACCAAAAAAAAAATTACAAAATAGCTTTCTATGGCCAGGTTGATTCAGTACAAAATAAAACCTAGCTTTTGGTTTTACAGTTACTCTTTCCCAAAACATTTTAGGATTAATGATGACTGGCTCTGGCGATGAATATCTAGTTCAGAGCGGCTCTATCTCAATAAGCTTTGGCAATGTCCGATGAGCAATTTAACCAGATTGCCTGGGCAGGTAGAGGGAAACGAGGCGGCTCCACCTTCACATGGACTCAAACTCGTCAATGCGCTGCTTTGTGTTGCCCTGCCGGATTTGCCGCAGCGTTTTGTACTTGTCTCGGCCCTGTTTGACGTTCTCGGCGTGCAGCACGTCGTTCTGCGTCTTCTTGGTCTCGTCTCGGGCGTCGGCCAGCTCCGAGCTCAAAGTCTGGACGGGAGAGACGAGAGGAAGCCGGGGTTGATGAGGCATGGGATAAATTTATGAAAACACTTAGAAACATTAAGGTTGAGCAAAAACAACTGGGACGTTGATTGTTTAATTGCAGACATCTGGATTCAGCTGTATCTGAATAAACATGAAAGAGGAGACAGATTTTCTGGGGGTCTGATTGAAGCTGGGCTACAGTCTAAGCCAGCACAGCTCCTGCTGAGGGCAGGTTGATGGAGACGAACGGACAAACAAGTGTGCCTTTGTCTTACCCTTATTTGCCATTGCTTGGCCCGCGTTTCTTCTTTGTTACAAAACTGCTGTTAGAAAATAATATAGTCTTGTTGTTATTTGTTTTTGTGGGATGTAAATGTCCTTGTTTAATGCACCTTTAATAAGTAGTTTTTTTGTTTTGATTGTAGCAGCTTAACTGAAATGTATTCCAGACCGAATGTAAAAAGTGGTTTTAGAAAAACGTTCGGCTCACGAAGCCAGACGCCACCTTCCTCAGAAACCACCTCTGAATCCTCTCGTCGGCGCTTCTCACCTGCAGCTGCTTCTTGACCCGTTCGTTCTTCTGCGCTTCGGTGATGCGAGCCTCTTCGCTGCGGAGGTCCAGCTGGCAGACGCCCTCGTTGGACAGCTCGGCGCTGGCCTCGGCGTGGTTCTCGTCCTGCTCGTCGTGCTCGCCGTCGCCGCCCGGGTGAGCGGGCGCGGGGATCACAGCCGTCTTCAGCTCCTCCTTGGTCTTCTCCAGGTCCTCCTGAGCAGACAGAGCCTGCAGGCGGACAGAGGACGAAACGGACACTGAGACGGAGACCCACAGGGCTTTTGTACCTGGGCTTGGCGCCGTGAAAGTTTGCCGTCACAAACATACATGCTAACCTTTTAATAACCAGATTATTAACGTCACAGTGTCTATGCGGGATAAAAACTCATCAAAAGGCTAAAAAGATTTTAAAATGTGGAGCCAAGTTAAGATTCTGATGCCTTTAAGTTGGTTAAAAAGGCTTTTGAAGTCAAATTTTCAGATTGTTTTTCATATGTTCCACATGGATGGACAGAGACAGAAAAGACAAACACGCACAAAAATAATAAAATAGACAGATTAACTGACGGGTAGATAAAATAATGAATCAAAAGTTAAATCTGTGAACGGACCATCTAACTGATGGGTGGACAGAATAATTAATAATTAGATGCACAAACCACATGGATAAACCGACGAACAAGTGGGGGAAAAAGTGAAGGATATTAGGGGTGTAACAGTACACAAAAATAAAGGCAAGGTACATACCTTAGTTTTAATGTCGCGGTTTGGTTTTCGGTACGTTTTAATCAGAAGAAAAACAACATTTTATCCCTCCTTTTACTTGAATCAGTAAAAACACCGATTAAGAACTGACTGGAGATTTGTTTTGATTTTGGCGATTACGAGAGACGACAACGACTAAATTGGTTAGAGTAACATTCGCTGATAAAGAAATGCATACATGAGCCAGAGTACTAGTTACACTCGTACATTACAAGCAAACTTGTCATCTGAAAACAACATCTGCCATAATAAAAATTGACACGGCCTTAGAGGCAAGTCCAACACTCCAGGCAGCTGGATTTGGAGACTTTTTTTTTTTATCAGTGATGTTTACATTCTACTCCTTTTCTTCCTCCATCATCGTTAAATAAGAAACCTTTATGTATTGAGCTTTACTTTGTTTTAGATTAGTTTTTTATTAAGTTGTTCAGTGGATCGTACAGTTGGTGGATGTCAGTTTCTATCACTGCTTCTCAAGAGTTAAAACTGACTTTGAAATATGGAATCAACATCCTGAGCGAACATCACATTTGAAAAAGACAAAAATAAAAGAAAGGAGTGATACAGAATTATGTCTTGCACACCCGACACTTTTAACACTTGTTCAGTTATTACATTCTCTGCAAGTAATGACAACTGCAGTACCTTGTGCTGCCACTCGGTGGCCTCATCCTCCTTCTTCCTCTTAGCTTCCTCCAGGAGAGCAATCTTTGCTGTGAACTCTGCCAGCTCGGCGGCCTGGGACACCAGAAACAGGCCGTGTTACAGATACTGAGCGCAAATGCAAAAAAGTTTCAAACGCGCCAAAAGCCAAAAACACACCAGTTGCTCTTGAGTCTTCTGCTGGTCTGCTGCCTGCTTGGCCAACTCTGCCTTGGCCTCTTCAGCTGCTTGTCTCTCCCTCTCCAGCTTCTCGGCCTCCTCTCGTGCTTTCTGTCTTTCCTGCTCCAACTCCATGGCCCGGCGAGTCTGTTCTTCAAGCTCTAACAGAGGACACAGACGCAGGTTTAAGTTGGTTAAAACCAATGGTGCAATTGCAGCAAACATGATGGATGGAGAGAACAGAGGAGTTTGGGTACCTCTCTGAGCCTTCATGGTCTGCTCCTCGATCTGCCGCAGCCTCTCCATGAGCTCTTCCTTCTCTCGCTCTATTCTTTCCTTCTCCTTCTCGGCAAGCTCTCGCTTCTTCTTTTCATTCTCCAACTGGGCCCTGAGAACATTTAGAATTACGACAAATGCTTGTTTTCTTTAGGGGTCTTTGTAAAATGATTTGAACAAATAAAGAAACACGTGTCATTAGGGACTATAACTCCAGTTGACACACAGCTGCAGTAAATCTTGGATGATGGTAAAAGTTTCACTCCAGGTTTAAAATTTTTCATACAATCAATTTCAAGTTATAACATGTTATGTTTTTAGTTTTTACTTGATGGGGACATTTAGTTGTGTATTTAATCTCTGTGAGGTCATTTTTTTCAGTCTGTTCAGTGTTTTCTAAAGCATGTTACTGACAGCGTTCCTACCTTTCCATCTGCTTGTGGTGCTTTCTTCCCGGGCTTGGGCCTTCATCTGCTGCACTTCAATGGTGTCTGGCTTTCTTCTCCTCATGTACAACTCGTGGTTACCCATACACAACGCCAAAATACGCTTATTGATGCGCAGTCGCGGAGCATAAAACACAAAGTCCTGGAAAAATTGAGAGTAAAAGCATACACTTTTCTTTAAAGAACTTGCACTGGTTGACGCCTCAGGTTTCTGATGATCATTTTACTCACAGGCGCTTTTTTGTCAATAGGCTTGATCACAAACTTCTTGTCATTAAATGAGATGTTTCTGATCTCGCTCCAGGGGAAGCCGATCTTTGGTGACAATCTGAAAGAGAGGAAACAGCAGAATTGGGACTGGAGGTTAATTTTGAGTTTTTATAAAAACAATTACACCAACACCCATCATGGGTGGATTTAGCCTGAGATGTGGTTCAGATAATCAAGAATTACAGGCTGCCTGGTACATCGGGACCCTTTATTTCTTGTTCATTTCTCATGTTTTGATAAGGAACGAAAGCTGTAATCTTTGATAACGATGCAGATTCCTACAAAGGAATCTGCATAAGATCAGTTATTAAATCCATTCTCTATTTCCAAACAGTGAAAAATAAACCTGATTCACCAGAATAGGAAAACCCCTTGAACAATAAAAAGATGGGAGTTTTTCCTCCTTCCACCTTCTAACAATATCTGTAACTCTGCACCTTCAGGTTTAAGGTTACACCATAGACTTCGTTATGATGACACACATTGACAAACCTCCACCAACTGTTACGACTGAGACATTAGGATATGAGCTTCCAGCTAATGCAGTCTTTGCATAATTACAGGTTTATAGCTTAAAAATATCATTTTTTATTCTTTATAGTACAAATAAATAAGTAAATATTCATTGGGATCAGGCTATGAATACAGAATACATACTGAATATAGACTGAAAACATCTTTGCATATCCAAACTGTCATCTCTAAAAAGGTCACATCTTTAATCCCTAAACCTGTAAAAATATTTAAATGAAATTCAAACTGTGTAGGAATCCTATTAGTTATCAGATGTGTGTTTCAGTTCTAGGCTTGAGAACTTCAGTGCGAATCCCTTACTTGTCCTCATGTTCATAGATGTTGAGACCCAGAGCATCCACGCCCAGCCACAGCTGTGTGCCCTTCTTATTTTTGATCTCAAAGTAGTTCACTCCGTACATTTCCAGGTCTTGAGCAATTTTTAGGTACTCCATCATAGAATCTTCTCTACAAAAATAAACAAAACAAGAGAAATGATTTTAAAACTATCAGAACAAAGCTTTTTCTTGTAAAACAGAATATATTTGACTGTTTTATCAAATGCAAATTGGAGAAGAAAGTGAAATCAAACATGGTGAAATTATATGGTGTTTTATCACATTTAACCCAGTGATTTCTAACATTAAATGACAAATCTAAGCACATAATGACATAAAATGTTAACAGCTACCTGAGCATTCCTTTGTGCTCCTCATGCCAGGTCTGTATCCTGTCCTCCCATTGCTCCTTCGTCAGCTTGTGCTGCTCCAGAACTCTGGGAAAACACACAGACAGTGACGTTCACCTGAAGGAATGTCAAATAGCCTAAAATTGCTTCCTCTGGAGGAAATAATACAGTACTTCAACAGGGAATGAAAAACAGTTGATTTTCCTCTCTCAACAAAAGGGTCACTTTCTCAAGGAAGAGAGCAGGTTGCTCCAGACGTCACAAAGCAGTCTGAACTTTTTCTGTTTTTATCACATGACAGACAAAAACCTCAAGGTACCTTCATTTTATTTTAAGCAATAACGCTAAGAATTCAAATGCAAACAACACATTTCTGGGTTGTTTTTTTTTTTTTTTGTGAAAACTTTGAAAAATGAATGTATTCTTGTCCTTCCACTTCACATTTCTGCACAACTTTGTGCCGTCTGGTGGAAAGCAGGGTCTATTGCGTTCACATACCTCTGAGGCAGTAGTCTGTCATGGGTCAGGTATCCGGCCTTATGGACGTCTTTGTTGTAGTCTCCATACTTGGCCTGGACAGCATATGAAGCCAGCAACACGGCCGTCTCTGGAGGACAGTAGTTCTCATCGTTGGCCTCTTTGACCTGAAAAAGAAAAGAAAATAATTGCACATTAGCGATTCTGTGTCCAGATTTTGGAATTATACAAATGTTTACTTTTCTTTCCAAAAAAAAAAAAAAAAAGAGCCTTTTACCTGCAAGAAGAAGAGTCTCTGTGTGATTTCTTGGATCAGTTCCTCAGAAACATCCTCTGGGAAGAACTTGGCCCTGAACTTGAACTGCAGAGGGTTTTCTTTTTTCACGTCTTGCTGGGTCACCTGGGAAACATAACCAACATTGTGATCCATCAACTAAGCAAGTCACATGAATCAGTTGGACAAAATTTTAATTCAAACACATGCAGAAATGCCTTTTGCAGATTGTTAAAGTGGAGATTAACCAAACCAACAGCAGCAAAAAATAAATAAATTAAAAAAAATCAACAACTGACCTTGTGTTCAGTTTTAGCCAGGTGACGTAACCTTTACTGTCCACATACTGCAGACCAAAGAACCAAACTTCCCGCAGACCTACTGTTTTTACCACCTGGAATGGAAAATAAGACAAAAATGTGCATGTCAAATCTTCCACAGCAAAATTTTGAAATTCTCCTCACGGTGGGACTTTCAGTGCAGTGCAGACATGACGACATGTTTAGCTACTTTAGTGAGAATCACCTGGTCAAAAAGTTGTTTTCCTGTGGTGTTAGGCTGGATGGCAAACTCCAGCTCTGCATCCATGGTGGTCACACGGACATTGATCTGCACAAAAAATAAAACATAAAAACTGTAATTTACTTTGATTATACTGTTAGACAAAGGTACACTTATCAGGATTTTCCTGGGTGGTATAGTGACCAAAAACAGTGGGAGCTCTTAATTCATTAAAAAAAAACAACAACAAAAATTTCCTGTACTTGATCTACCAGGAGAAAATTGGCTGATTAAGATCTTTGGCCATCTGACTGCTGTATCTCTAGTCCAACAAATCCAAAGGCTTCATTGAGAAAATGAAAATTATGCAATAATGACTTTCTATTTACTCCTCATTGCATTTGCAAGCTTTTTGAGCACACACCTGTGGTTGAGACCCAAAAACGTTCCAGTAAGGCTGAATTTCGGCATCATGTAGGAATGCACTGATCCACTTTTTACCCCCTTTTGATGCCAGAATCTGAGGTTTGGCATCAGCTGATACCGATTCGATAGAGAAAAGCAGCTCTGAGTTGACTTAAGACGTTCCTTTATTTGGCATAAATAACTTTGCACCAATGCAGCAAACATAAATTACACAGACAGCTTCATAAGCTTGTTCAAACATGTAAAAGCAACACAACTTTGATTGTTCAGTCAGTGTAATTAGGATTATAACATCCAGTGCATCTCTCTTGTATAATTTATAGTTTAATCCTGAATTTCAAAGCAAAAAAAATTTCCTTTACCAAAGTAAAGCAAACTATTTAGATCCTCGAAATATATGTGAAATACAAATGACAAAAATCAAAATATCAGTTGCTGCACTACGGAAATTGCAAAGGACCTTTAAAGGAATATGCAGCAAAAACTAATGTTTTAGCTGTCATGCATTCATGTTGTGGGATGAAAGTGTCGAGGGCAGTGGAAGAGTTGTAGCGGCTGTCTGGGGTTTCTTGGCATACCATAGCAGCACAAATACAGTCAATCGCTTCCATCATACAGCCCAAGCACTGCATTGTGAGAAAGCCTGTTGCCTACAGGCCTCTGCTGGGTGGAGCAGACGCTAAAAGTCAGCTATTGGCTGCGGCTAAGCTGTGCTGGCAGCAGGCCGAGCAGCAGCTGATGACAAAGAGCGAGGAGGGCTGACCTCAGAGGCATCTCACATCCTTCCTCTCACACCTACGTGCACGCAGTGCACTGCATGAGCTCAGTGGCGGTTTGCAGCACATGACGAGAGGCGGCAAGGTGCTTATTAGGGCGGATGATGACAAGCAAGTAGGGCAGGATGAGGAAGCGCAAGAAAACGAAATGAATTTGTGAGCGAGGCAGAGCCAACCGGAAGCACAAGAGAAGATCTGGGGAAACTGAGATGAAATTACAGCAAGAGAAGTTGAGCGCCAAAAAAAAAAAAAAAGGCTGAGGAGACAATTTTCTCCCTTTTCTGCTTTGCAATCATACACAAAACCTCAGGAATGATTGTTTTGGATTCCTCTGCTCTAATTTTAATCAAGTTTTCTGCCATCATTTCCTCTCTTGTGGTTTCTCTCAGCATCGTCCCAAGAATGAACAACCCAGGAAACCTGAGCAAACGCTGAACTTAACCCTTGTGACTCCCCTGAGTACATGTGAAAAGTTGGAGCATGCCTGAGGCAGGAGTCAGAACAGAACACACACTCATCTCTGTTTTTAAGTTGTGACACTCTAGTCCTCGTGCTCCGTGTTTGTGGCGACGCATCAAGCAGGACGCTGCCAAAACATTGGAAACCAACACGCTGAGGAAGAGGAATCTCGTCTGGAGCAGACAGTCAGTTAATCCCTTTGCTTGCAGACAGAGGGGGAGGAGATGAGCGACGGCAGCAACATGCTGGGGCTCCGACACCGCTAATCATACGAAGCGACAACCGCGATGTCTTCAAGAACTGGCTTTTGCAAGTCCGTTTGTTCCGAGATATAATAAATTTAAAATTATTATTTGTGTGAAATTAGACTTTTATCAATTGTGTTAGATCATTTTAAAAGCTTAAACCTAACAGCTGAAGGAAAAGGAAACAAAAAAAGAAAAGAAAAAAGAAAATTATTTAACAATTTGGGAATTTTACTATTTGAAGAGAGGTTCATACTTTGAGAACAAATCAACATGCTATGGGAGAAAGCTTGTTCCACACCAAATAGAGTTGTAGTTAGTGCAACATGGGAGTTCCTGAACGTGATGCATAATCTGATCAGAAAAAGATGAGATCTTTGAGCTTCCAAGCAGCTGGTCACTGATTGGGCCCATTGAGGTGTCTCTACTGATAAAAACACATGCAGTAAAAATAGAAAACACATGTAAAGAGACTGGCACATTGTTTAGGAACAGCAGATGACCACCTCAGACATATGGACAACAGGAAAAAATGTGACAAAAGCATTAAGTGTCTTCACCCTGTTGGGTAAATCCTCAGCCATTCAAAGAACTTCTACCCAGCTTTATTTACTTCTTTTGTCTTAAAAAAATAAAAAATAAAAAAAAATTCTACACGTCCTCTTCCGCAATGTTAATCTTGCTCAACTTTAGCCTTCTTTAAAGATTTGTGCAGCATCATCAATATGAGATTCTCGCTCTCCCTTTCAGCAGCAAAGCTCAGTCCTCACTCTGATGTGTCCATTGTTAAACGTGCAGCGGTTTAGTCACCGTGAGCTGTTGACAAAGGGTTTGCTGAGAGCCGTCTTAAAGCAAACACACACCGACTGCAGTCAGTACAGAGCTGCTAATCTGAGCTGCCAGGCTCAGAGCAACTGTCTGTCTCTCTGATTAACCTCCCAGCACACCGAGGGAATCCTCCCACACAGGGAGGCGAGGCCAGAAAGGCCAGAAACTGTTCATCTGAAAGCGGGGGTCGTCATTTTACAGATACGTTCTGAAAAACTTGATGGGATCTTTACGTCGTGAAGCTCATCCTTCTTCAACAACCGCTCAGTTGCCTGGTGATCTTCTGTCTGCAAGCTGCTCTTTTACTTCCACAGAACCAGGATGTTGACTTAAACTGGGCCCCAAAAAGTACACAGAACCCCTCTCTCTCTCTCTCTCACACACACACACTCTGTCTTTCTCTCTTCGGCAAACAGAAAAATAGCCTCAAGCAAGTAATCAGAAAGTCTTCTTCACGGAACGGTTTCCAAGCCGAGGGAGTAAAATGTTAACACAAATACAAATGAACAACTGAAATATTTGTTTAAAGCGGAAACCAAAGACAAGAGATGGACCAATCAATATACTTGATATATTGGAATCAATCAGTTTGGTGATTCTCCTGTTAAAGTCTGATAAATCTGTTTTTATTTCTCCTGCTTTTTAGTTAAATGCATAAATCAGAAAAAGTTTTCATTATGATCCTCCCCAACCTAGTCTAGCTACAATAAACATGTCTGTTCTTTTTGATTGACTGGGTTAATCTAGAACACCCCTATGGAAACATGAGCTTTGCCTCTGAAGGTTCACAGGTTTATGGTGAAGTTTCCTAAATTTCCAAACTTCCATAACTCAAAAACAGAAACTCAAACTTTACTTCGATCTGAATTTCTTACTTTTGATTAAGTCTGACCAGCCACTTCCCTTTTTTTGCCTCTCGTTCTTCTACAGACTATACTGAATAAAGAAGAACGGCAGTTTGATAGAGGATGTTTAAAAGGGGAATTACAAGATTTTTGCATTAAAAAACATTCCCTCATACATTTAAAATTTTTATTAAGCTAAAAAAAAGTGCAAAACTGTACTTCTGATGTATTCAATTGAAAAAACAAAAATATGATTTCATACAAAAAATTGCCTGATTGATTGATGCATTCTCAAACAATTAGTTTCACATCCAGATATGAGAGGCACTTTAGAAAATACAGACAGACCATGAACTTCCTTTCTGCCTGTACAAAGCTACCATATTTTTCTCTTTGACCAGGCATTGATCTAGCAGAGCGGCGGCTTGTTTACTGTACGATGAGAAGAGGAAGTGAAGGAGGAAATCAGTGCTTGTCTGTTCCTCTTTAAATCTTCCTAAAGCCCAAGCCACCTCCTACCATCCAAGAACAGGGAGGTGCCTCACTTACAGCACGCTTAAAATTCAACCAGTTCTTTTGCAGCTTCCTAATTACAAACAGTAAGAAAGAACCTTGCTTATGAATCAGATTAATGTGGAATAACTCATAAAATATAAGCACCAAAAGCGTGTGAGAATTAGGATTCCCAAGTCTAATTTGGATAAGAGGCTCGACTGTGGAAAGCAGACACCCATGACAAGACTGCATCAAATTGGTTTTGTTTTGGCGCTGTTCACATCCTTGGACTGAGACATTCTCTTTTTACCCTTTTCAACAACAATGGCTGCAGTGTTGTTGCTGCCGGCCAGTGGGCTTGGCACTCTGCAAGACAGTATGGCTGTTGTTTATTTGGAAGAAGTGCATGAGGAGTGGAAGGAAGCAAGACAGTGAAGGTACCACTTTCAAGACGCTTCACATTCATCTTTAAGTAAATTGATTTTGAACACAACAAGAGACTATTTGCATAACTAACACATGCAGGAATGAAGTAGAAATTCCTCCATCTTACCGGTTAGGCATGTTTGCGTCCTCTCCACCTTTCGCCTGACAGCTGAGAGGATAAATCCGTCAGTGGACGGAAATGAGACCTGAAATTAAAAGAACATTAGTTTTTTAAACAGGTGATCTGGCAATGGATGAGTTCAGGAAGAGTCAATACATTCAATTTTCACGTCAGAGTTGAGACTCGCTCAGCTAAGTCTCGATAAAAGTATTGAAAGTTGCAAATAAAACAAGAGGAACTTTATTTGAAGACAGGAGGGAAAAGGACGAAAACAAATACTTTCCCATCTCTTTCGATGGCAACACAAAACAAAGAGGTGCTTGTGCAGTGAATCCCACCATGTTTGCTTAAAGGTACATAAGTGGAAATGGAAATAGTTAGGAGACAACTAAATTACATTATTTAGGGGGAGTAATACAGTCATTTATATGATAAATTCTACATCAAAAACCTAAAAAATATAAAAAAAAGCACTGTAAGCATTTGTATTCTGTCCCCTCCTCCTCCTTTTGGGGTGTGTCTTTGCACATTTACTAACATTTCTGCCCTTTCCTCTTCATAAAATAGATTATATAAAGAGCAGCTTTAGCACATATTCTCAGTTGGACTTGGATTTGTAAATTAAATACATAATTTTAACACAAGAGCAAGCTTTGATTGAATCAGACTGTAGCTGTGTCTGGAAGTTGAAGGTTGGCGTTTTCCTCCCCAGTCTTATTTGCATCTCTAACCATTCGTTGCTCCTTGGTTTTAGAAGAGCTTTCTAAGCATTCAGCCAGACTGAGATTTAAAGAGGCAAAAGACAATGAGGTGGATTAGCAGAGCTTGGCAACAACTGATAGCGTCATCCAGGAATACAGTCTCAGCTGCATAGATATTGAGCTGCTAGCATGTCAGGATAGTCAAGTACAGCTACAGTCTTCAGTCAGAAGTTTCTTCCAAATGGTTGCAAGACTGACTGCTACCAGACAGCATCAGAAATTTAGATGGTACAATTTAAAACATTTCTCTTTAAGATACTTCTTGGACTTGCACTTTATTTTAGACAGTTTAACGTTATAATTTTACCATAAAAGTGTCAAACACACATGTCCGATAACTTAATAAAAATTGAAATATCATCCAATTGATTGAAAAGACGCGGATTTTTATCAAGTGGGGCGTTTGAAGGCTAACTCGTCCCGTTTGATCAGCTAGCTCAACTCTTTACCCGCCGATTTGGCTTCCGTTTAAACCGAAATTTAACCACAACTTCATCAAACAGCGGCGAGACAAACTGTTGCTCCACTAACATCAGACTGACGCCAAGAATAGCTTCAATGTTTGAGAGAAACAACAACAAAAAACAGCATATTCTTTTTGGGTTTCTAAGTACTGCACGGCAACTGCTGTCGGTGTAAATATACAGTCTGACATTTTCATGCTAGTGGGTGTAGTCCGCATAACGGGACGAGCCTAGCCGAGACTGTGAAGTTTCGCTTGTTGGTAATTAACTAAATTTACCGACATATTTCAGAAAGTCGTTGAAAAGGGGCTAATAAAACCGTGTTTTCTGAGAGTTTGTTCGGTTTAATGCAGACAGGCGGGTTTAAATGTACGTTTGAGACGCCAACGGCACGAGCACGAGGACATCCGCTAGTCGCGCATCAAAGTTGGAGAGAAGCTCATCTTTTTTTTTTTTTAAGAGAAAGGAAAACTCACCGGGGCTCGACGTGTCTACCTCAAAATTCAATGGAACAAACTGAGCTGTAACTGAGCTGTTAGTTCCTGCTATTAAGTCTCTCACACTCAATCACCTACAGACATGAGAAAAGCGTTTAAGTCTAAACAACCGTAAGGCGATTTGGGGCGTCCGCGTCAATGTTCACGGGATGAAATACCACAGGTTCCGGTTAAAACTTACAAAATAAAAGCCTAATTCGGAAAGATCTGAAGAGGGAAGCAGGATACCTTTAAACATTTCGGGTTCTAAAGGTTTTCACCATGAATATGAATATGATTTTTCATATAGTAAACAGGAATGCCACATCAAAGCTGAATACTAATGTTCTGAGCTCAAATTGGAAGTTGAAACATGCTACTTTGTAAATTCTCTTTATTTTGAAGGACAATTCCAACATTTCCGACCAAGTCTTGGGCTCTTACAAAACTTTTATCTATTGGGATGTTCAATATGGCTGTCAGGCAAGGGAGGGATGCAACATCTGATATGATACTTGCGGTTAAATACATGGAGGGTGGATTTAACTAGCGCAAAAGTGCGTTGATAGCTTCCCCAGAAATTAACACATAAAGTATTTTTAGGAAGGACAATAATTATGTTTAATTTTTTGCATTTAAGAGTAGGCCTGAACTGAGTTGAGCGCCCCCCTCTGGAAATATGAGTCCACGCTCAAAGTGTGGGGGATTTTGCTAAAAAAACACCAACGATATTCCCGGACTTAATCCTCATATTTCTATTCTAATAACTATAAAACATTTCTGTTGTTTTTTTTATATGGTTAAATTGTATTTTTATCTTTTAAAATGGTCGAAAATATTAGTTGTCAAACTTTAAGTATGACACTTTTATTCTCAGAATTGTGGAAAAATCAAGCCGATAGTTTGTTTATGGCTCTCTAGTGGCATCTGCAGGTTTTACGGTGTAAATGACAGAAAACATTTTCTGAGACATGTTGCCTTTATTCAACAAACACAATTACAGTTGAAGTTTTTACACTGTTAGTTTATTGAGAAAATGTAACAAATGTGAAACTGGATTTTTAGCCTTCGAGTCAATTTTAAAATACTTACAAGTCAGATGTTACCACAGGATGCAGTGAAGAGGAGAGGAGGTGACGCCCCCTTCATAATTAAAGCATCCTGGTTTGTTGTGGCTGCTCAGAAAATCTACCAGTAAACAAACATTTAAGTAACATCATGGCAAGACAAAAACAACTCATGCAGAAAACTAAGAATTAAAAAAAACTTCATGCATAATAGTTAGCTGAACATAGTTCAGATTATCGGATGTGTCATAAGCACAATGCCACGAAGAGGCATTACTTTGGGCCCACGCTCAGTCGCCACACTGACACACAGTGCCAGGAAGCTGGAGGGAAGGCGCTTCTTCAATAAACACAAATAATTCTCTCTCAGTATTATTGTACAGTTAAACAGATATTTGTACAATGTGTCACCGTGGTCTATGAAGCAAGCTCATAACAAGGCTCACTCAAGCTACCCTCCTTGGTAGCCATTTTGAACTTCAAATGGGGGTTTGAATTTTTTCTAATTTAAAAGATTTGCGTTTTCAAGTCATATAATCTCCTGTATTTTTTTTTCTAAGTGCTTTTTTGCAATTACATGGCAAAACATTGTCAGAGTGGAAACAAATCTGAATAAAATTTTATCAAAACCATGCTCAATGCTTTATAGTATTTTCATAAGCAATTTTCACAAATATATTAAAAACTGCTCATTAATTTACTTAAATCATTTTGACTATATATAAATACCATGCGTCCCATTGGGATTAAGAAAACGACATCATTAACTTGTATGCCCCAAATAAATGGTCAAACCAAATAAAGTTTGTAAATAAATATAGGGTATGTATGTGTGATGAAAATAATGCTATTTGGGCGTTAGAGAAATTCAAAATGGCCACAGGGATAGCATCTAAATTGTACGTTAGTCATGAATGAACTCTACTGAATTCATGACTTGGGAGAAATTGTTTTACATTCTTCCATTACAACTTGTGTTACTTAAATAAAAACGCAAATAAACGGAGAATGGAGATTTAAAAACGTAGTGATCCCAACCTTACAGTAAAATCAGGCTGTCATTCACTAAATGTTCCTTTAATGGTTATTTACAGCAGCTTCCACTGTTATTGCCCACCCTGCTATTGATGTGTATAAAGACCCACTATGTCAAATAGATATGTGAAAATTTACTTTTTCCTCATTTATTGCGATTGTGTAAATGTAAAATTGGTTTCTACTTACACATCTTTACCAACGTAGCCAATAACAAAACCCAAAGAAAACAAGTAATGGAGTTGATACCTTGACATAGTAGGTCTGCAACTATGTTTCAAAAAAATATATTGAAATGAATTGTCGCAGAGCTATTTTTAAGAATAAAAGTAGGAAAATTGCGATTAAAACAGAACGGTTGTCATTTCGCATTACATCAACAAGTCCTTGTACTGTATATAATGTCAGCGACTTAGTTCATGATACAATTTGTATCAAACAGGGTTTTTCTCCATCTAGCGTGAATTCAGCTGGGATCTGCTCCAGGCGACAGCAGACTTTACTGTCCCCGAAAGCAAAGTGAAGGAAACGGTTAAATATATTTACACTTGCTGTCGACGATGAGCCTGAACTGAAGCAGATAACCAGAGTTGACCCAGAAGTCTTACAGAGAGAGAGAGAATGAGAGAGATGTCCTTACTAAAACTAAGGTACACAGGACAGGGTCACCCATCTCTACGGCTTACAACTCTGACCAAAAAGACTGCCGTCTCAATAAGACGACATTTTGAACACCCCTTTTTTTTGTTTTAAACAATCATGGAATAAAACCCCCAGCAAACAACACAACACACACACACAAAAAGATTGATTCAGGAAACAGACAAAGTACCAGAGAATGAACTGTAGCATAAAGATCATTAATCTGTAAATACATCGTTTTTAAGTGTTTTTAAACTAATTTCCAAGCACACCGCACATGTGAACTTTAACCCAAATAACTGCATTTCTGCAGGTTTCTCTAAACGGCCTTATCCAGTCAAAGCTAACTCTTATTGACAACATGAGGCGTATATGATATAAAAGTTCTTTGAAGTACAAAGTGTTAAGTAACTGAATTATCAAATGTTAGCCAAGTGTCCTGTAGCTTAACTTCATCATAATTAAATACAGACAAAAGAAAAGTCTGAATACTCTGTAGGAAAGGCCAGCAGTTTTGGATATAAAGCTGGAAATGTGTTTTAGCATCCTAGAAAAACATTAAAACAGTATTTTGTGTTCGCAAGAGTACAATACATCTGTGTATTGTTTAATAATTGATGTCAGCATCTTCCAGGTATTTCTTATTGTAAAATATGCTCTTTGGAGCTTTACGTCAAGTTATGATGTTATTCCCTCATCAAAAACATTCCTGGAGAGCTGATTTGATTCTTTCATGCATGTTTGATTAAATTAAAACTTTTTAAAGTCATTTGTGACACCCATATAGAGCATTTTTATAATTACTAGATGCCTGAAATTATATAATACTGCCCCTTTAAGACTGCACCTACATTGCTTAGGGAGGGGATTCTTTAGTAGCCACTTTGAGCTTTCTCTGCCAAGATGGCAGCAGCCAGCTGCTGGGGGTCTGTGACATGGAGGCTCCTCGCCATCACACGCCTCACCAGCTCCGAAGGGAAGATGTTGCAAAGGTCAATGTACACCTTCTCCCTCATGTCTTCGTAGCGGCTGTGCACGGGGGACTCCGGGTGCTGCGGCCCGTACGGAGGAGGAGGGTGTGAGGGAAGAGCGAGATGAGCGCTGTGACGGGGGTAAGGAGGGTGGGAAGAGAGGGCTGGTGGCGGCGGGTGGCCTAGGTAACGTGTCGGGGATGGGTGCAGAGCTGGGTGAGAGACGAGCTGTAGCCCTCTTGAGGCCACGGTGCAGGGTGCCAGGATGACTGATGCGTATCTGGCAGACTCTGGTAGGCTGACGGCTCGAACCGCGACGGTGGGAGTGACGGCTGTCTGTAATAAGTCTCCCAGCTGGGCAGCGTTTTCGGTCGATGGTGGTGGTGAGACGCAGAGAGATGCTCGTACAGATGCGAGTCGGATACGCTTTCGCTGCGAGTGGGGGCCAGGCAGCGGCCAATGGGAGATCCAGGGGCTTGACGGTTGGACTGAGGCAGAGAGTGGTAATCGCCAGGGCAGCTGGAGCGGGCAGCTAGCGGCTGGTGTTGGAGGTGAGGAGGCAGAGGGTAAAGGGGTCGCTTAGGGGGTCCCTCTGGTGGAGGCTGCTCATGAACACAGCTCTGCCCACACGCAGCATTCAGATGGTAGGGATGAACAGCTGGATTAGAGGTGTGGTTGTGTTGGATTGCTGGGTAATCTGCCGCATGCAGACTGCACAGCTCGTGGTTAGAAGTGATGTGATGAGGGTACAGGCGGCCAGCGGGGTTGGGGAAATGAACGCTTTCTTCTAATAAAGATTCTGGGGGGCATCCAGGACAGGAACGGTCACTGTACGAGTCACTGCTACCACAACTGATGCTGCTTTCACTCCCACATTCAGAACCCGCGGAGCCCATGGAGCCGTGCCGCAGCTCCGGATCGTTGGGGTAGCGGCAGTCCGGGCTTCGCCGGGAGGAGAGGCTCAGGCCAGAGTAGGCCCGTTTACAGAGTAGTAGCTTAAGTCTGGAGTCACAGTGAGGGTAGAGATCATGGCTGGGGGCCGGTAGATGTGTCCCTGATCTGGGCTGTTGGTCTTGCAACAGACTAAAGCCAGGTGACAGTCCTGCCAGGGCTGAGGACACAGCTAAACCTCCGCTACAGCTGATGCTGCTAGTAGAACTGCTACTGCTGCTCCCACCTATGTTGCTCTTCTGGCTTTCTAGTCTGCTTTTCACCAGTAGCTTCTCCTCAGCGTCACTGTACGACAGAGCTCGGATGCTGGGATCCGATTGCCTTTTTGGGGCACCGTTTTTTGCCTCGATGGTGCCAGCTGGCACACTGTGGCTCTTCACCAGTCCAGCATCCCCTGGTTCTTGGAGGGGACGCAGCTCTTGGCACTGGCACGCAACTCATCGGCCACGGCGCGCTGAGGCTGAGCTCCTCTCTCAGGGTGGTAGTACTTGCACTTGACCATACGTGCACTTTTTTCCTAAAACAAAGAGTCGGGGAGAGAGGGAATGAGGAGCAGTGTGTTTTCAGCAGATAAATCTACAATAACAAACCAATAACTCATTCATTTGGTTCAGGTAAACACCTTAAATATGGAGGACAGCAGTCCTTCAAGACCAACTTTAGACACCACTGCTGTAAGCGGATTGTATTTGGACACAGTAAATACTTTTTCCTGTTGTTTTCTCACCATATGGACAGGGTTGTTTCTTCTGCTCAGGCAGGATTGGCCTTTTCCTCAAGAAGTTGTCCAGGCTGGGACCGTGACGTCCCAGAGGGTCATCTGGAGGCATAAATCTGAAACAAAGGATTCATTTAAAGGCTGGTAGTCCTTCTTCTACCTGAGGTTCTTATTTAAGGCGCAAGACACGCCTCCTCTTTGCTCATGACTTTCTAAACTGAAACTAAAGACCTACATGTCGCTATTTTTTGCAGAAAAATCCTTACTTGTCATTGACAAAGGAATACATGAGGAGCCGCTCGTCTATGAACTTCTTCCACTCAGGCTTTTCATTAGCCAGGTCTCTGTAGTTGTCATTGGAGACGATGATGCCATCTGACTCATAAGCTAGCTTGACGATGAAGCGATCGTCATAACAGACCACGCGCCGGCCTTGGACACGCCGTGAGGGGGTGAAGACCAGGATTTTTTCTTTCTCGAGGCGCCGCAGGATCTCCTGATCTGAGAAAGTGGAAAGATTCAGGTGACGGACGTAACAGAGAGAAGGAACTGCACTGCTTTAAGAAAATATTTTTGTTTTCACTTACCTGTTATGGGAGCATCAGGGCGGGACTGCTCTTTCCTCCAAGCAGGCACAAAAACCGTGATTTCCTGATGGCCGCGCTCCACAAACCACTCTACAGCCAGCTGGATGCCCTGACAGGAGAAAACCTCCTTGTTTCCATGACTGGGGAGCATAACAAAGATATGTATTTATATGTATTATAAATGTTACATTTGCGTTCTTAGACTATAGTGGCCTGTTTCACTTAAGCTTCCTGATCCTGATTCCATTCAGTCAAACTTCACAATAATCAGGGTTTTTCCCAGTGTATTATACGTCTGTTGGGCCACATTTAACTGGGCACACCTGGCCACAGCGTTCCTTCTCACCTCATGGCCACGTTGCTGCCGTCCACCACGATCGGTCGCAGGTTGTCCTGGTCACAGACAGACTCCGGGGGCAGTGGAGAGTCCGATCTTTGCCCGTCTAGCACGTCAGGGCAGCCGCAAGAAGAGGATGATGAAGACGATGAGGTAGAGGTCAATATTCCCGCTGGCTGCTCGCTGTCAGGTTTGGTGCCCAGTTTGACCAATTCGCCCAGTATGTCGTTGATGAGGGTGTCGGGTCCGAGCTTGGACAGCACCTGGTGCACAGTCTCTTCAGAGTAACCCAGCTTCAAGGCGAACTCCAGCTTCGCCTGATAGTTCTTCCCCGCCAGCTTGGGCTCTGGTGCCGGTGTGGGGGATTCGGTTGGAGGCTCGGCCGGTT
Source organism: Poeciliopsis prolifica (assembly GCF_027474105.1). Classification (NCBI taxonomy): domain Eukaryota; kingdom Metazoa; phylum Chordata; class Actinopteri; order Cyprinodontiformes; family Poeciliidae; genus Poeciliopsis; species Poeciliopsis prolifica. Next base: position 28,232 of record NW_026562430.1, read on the forward strand.
CCTGCTCCGGTTCTCCTGAGGGATCCGACGGAGGCTCCGGAGGCCCCTCTGTGCCCAGATCTACACATGGTGTGCGGCACAGCGGCTGGTGGGTGTTTTTACTGGAAGTGTAGCTGACTTCTCCTCCGTCTGAGTCTGCCGTGGCTGTCGGCGCCGCCTTGCACTCGCCATCAGACCCACCGCTCTCCTCCGGAGGGGAACCAGCAGCGGCGGTGGTGGTGAAGCTCTCCGCCTGCTCCTCCATAGCAAGGGGTCCGTAAAGGCCGCCAGCCTGCCGGTCGGCCCCTGCTACGTGGAGATACTCCAGGTCCGGCGCCAGGTCGAGGACTGCTCCCGCCTCCACATGGTCCTTCTGGCCCATGGATCCGTCACAGACATCCAGCACACCGGGCCGAGCAGCGCTCCTTCACAAAGCTCCACTCATCTGAGCCTGACGGGGGAGACGAAGAGGAGTTAATCATTTTAAGCAATATTTTTCTAGCATTCATAGACATACTGCATGCTATCGTTTACATCCACATGTGCACAATGCTGGAAGGCTAAAGGAGTATTCTTTTACTTATCATATGATATTATCCTGCAACATATAGCTGCCAGAAACTGCTTTTGAAAAATAATCTTACTAAATTCTCTTTATGTTTCTGTACGTTTACAATGTAATCTAATCTTTGGTTCTGGCTGCGTGCCGCACACAAAGAAGCAAAGGGGCCCCCTCACTGTAATTAATGAATTAATGGACTCCCCCAAACCCCCAAGAAGCTGACCTCAGTATGTTTTAAACAGCGCTGTGCCACAGCATATTAATCTACAGAGCAACGCGGGATGAACCACTTTATCTGAAAACAAGACATCCAGCCGTTAAACCCCCCACCCCATTCAGTCACCTTATAATTAAGGTCCATATGTTCCCTCCCACCCCGAGGTGCTACAAATATCTAGCAAAACCTGCATATTAACACCTCAAAATAAACTCCCTGACTGTATTTATCTTTAATGGCAAAGCTATTCAGAGAAGCAACAATTTGGCCATTTTAGCTCAAAAGTCTCACCTTTTCCAGCAACTGCTGCTGAAAAAGTTCCTCCTGAAAGAGGAAATTATTTTTCATCTGCTTTCATGTCAGGCTGACACATTTTAAGAGGCTCAACTTAATTTTTCTATTGTGTGAAAACATGTTGGGTTTTCCTCAAAATGTGCAAAGACTGCTGTGTATAATTAGTAAGAGAATAACTTAAGATTCCAGCAGATAATTTGAATTACCTGCATATAATTATGCAAACTGTCATACAAAACCAGTGTTTGGATCAGAGTCGCTGTGACACAGAGTGCTACGGAGCAGCAAATAGCATCTAAAACAACTCTAAAGAAACTTGCATGATAAAATCCTGTTTCTGAACATTGTAATATTTTGGCATATTCATAAGCATTAAAGTTGTAATTTAAGAGTTTTGACTCGATGAAAAGCACTCAGAGGTGATATTCTGCCGCAACAGAATGAAGTCAAGTGGAAACAAGTTTGAGAATGAATGAAAGACAGTCGATTTTTCTCCTTGACGTCCATTTAAGCCTGAAAACGTATGAATGTCCAGCGACGAGCACAAAGAGACGGCTGATTAGGAGAAACCTTACAAAGGAAATATTTGCAATTAAACTAAAATAAAAAATATGCCAGTGTTTTGTGCAGATGAGGCGGAAGTCTGGATTTTTCCTGAGTCAAACATGATATGGACAAAGCAGACGAGGGGAGGGGAGGCGACTCGGAGCTGCGGGGAAGGAGGGGGCGCAGGGTGGGGTGGAGAGCATTTATGAAACAGGAGCTGCCGAGCACTGTTGCTAAGCTACAGCTGCTGAAAGCATGCCAAGATAGCAGCGTTCACCGGCTACCCGAGCAGAAAAAAAAAAAAAAAGTCTATATGGGGGACGAGCTGGGCTTAAGTGTGCCTCACTGACAACAATAGAGCTGCAGCGGCGATTAGGATCGAGGCCTTGGCATTTACCAGTGTGGGCGCGATGATGCCCCAGAGCAAACGAACAAGATCTACCTCACAAGGTGACTCATGCTCATACAAAGAGTGAGGCCACATTTTATTTTGAAGGATGCTCTTCTCTCAGGTCCAACAACAAGCATCACATCAGCTGAACCCGAGGATACGAGCAGTTGAATCAACAATCCTGCTGCTGATAAGCAAACTGAGTAAATATGCCGCAAAACAGGAGAGCTGCTAATTTTGTATCAGCAGAGTTCATGGATGAAGACACACACACACACACACAACAAATCAAATCCAAACTACTGAAGGTGCAAAATGGACAATAAAGACTGATGAATCTCAGTTCCAGAAAATCCAAAACATCAACATTCATCAATAACGCTTCTTATTTGGATTTTTTCAGTGTCGGATTTTCAAGTCGTCCAGCTTTCAGTGCAACATGAAGCGTGAAACGAGGCCCCCTCTCTTAACCGGCGGGCGAATTTCAAACGTTGCAGGCTGTGATGGAGCCGCTGATGAATATGTAACAAACTCCTTACAGCGAGAGCCTGCAGGGGAGGGGAGGGATGGCTTAAAAAGGCGGTTTTTCGTTTGACGGCGCATGGCTGCATGGCCAGCCGCCACCGTGCAAAAGTTAGCGTAGAAAAAATCGGACGGGGGGAGCAGAGCGTGTGTGTACTTTATTCAGTCTAATTCATTAAAAGAAATCTTGAGAAATACAAATTGAGCTGCAGGTACTTGTTTCAGCTTCTGATCTTTGGAATTTAGCAACATGTGGGGGAGGGGTCAATCTGAGTCTACCAGAAAACTTGCAGCTTAAAGTTTAGATCTCTTATTAGATCTTGTCTCGTTTGATAAAACATTGCAGCTTTCTGTCATGTGAAACATACAAGACACCTATTATAATCTGCACCCAAACACATTTCATCAATCCTGAGTTAATAGTAATAATAATCCTGAGTGGAATAATCAGGACACACTTCTAATTGAAATAGCTAAAGTCACACAGCAGCATTAGGATTAGGTTAGGATATGATGACTCAGCATTTTGAAGGATGTTTCTCATGTTTGAACCTCGGACGTTGAGCTTATGAGAGGAAAAACATGAATCAGGCGTTTTCTCTGTCTGGAAAATAGTCTACAAACTGGAGGAAACTTGAAAACATCTTCCAGCAGGTTCACCCTAAAGCCAGGCGGTCAGAGGCTTCAGTGCACATCCTGTCAACAAATCTTAAATGCCACAGTTTTTCTATTATTGTCAAATTGTTTGTATTTTATCATTTTAAATGTTTAATTTTTTAATTTCTTTGTGTGCTGCCTTTCTTGACCTGTCTTCACCTTTGTGTTCTTGCATAATATTACCTGAAAAAGGTCTCATAATAGCATTATTTATCGAAATAACTTCTGGGACAAGTTATCATCCGGGTTTAAATTTGTTTTCCTGACCGGTCTATTAGATCAGAAAAGGTTGAATCTCTCATGCACATATCTTGACTGTGTTGCAAACGTCTCCGATGTCAGCGGTCTGTTCGGTTGAGGAGAATAATTGTGTGATTGTCAGCAGAAAGGTGGAGGGTTCAGATCACTCACCAGAGCCAGACAGACCTGGGCGGTCTCATTCCCACATATTTAAATCCTCGCTGAGCAGATGATGAGGGCAAACGCTGCAGGTGAAGCGGACACAAATCGGGAGCCAAAGTTGCTCCATCCAAGCACCTTCTGGAGCGAGACGAACGGCGTCCTCCAGCAGTGCCGGTTGGACAATGAGCGGCCGGACAGATGGAGCAACAATGCCCGCCGTCGCCTGGTTTGAAGTGGGAGCTTCTTCACCAATCAGAGAGCTGCAGGTTTACGCCGAGACATGAGGAGGGGGAGGGGAGTGGGGCTGGGCAGATGCCTGCTTCCCTAAGGCACGCGTACTCTCCAACACACACACTCCTGGCCCAAGCCTGAAAGGGGGGTTTCCCCTGTGTGGCCGATGAATCAAGGAGGGGAGGGCCGGCCAACAATAGAGCCACACAAAGGGAGGCTGGGAGGGCAGCTGCAGCGTGGGGAACACCTGGCTACGGAGCGCCACAGTCACTCTTCTCTCTTTTGTTTCAGGCTGGGGGTGGTGCTGCTGCTGGGGGGCAGAGAGACAGGCTGAACCGCCCGGCCCGGCCTTTAAGGATGGGCCGGCTGAGCTTAAGCAAGAGAGAAAGTCGAAGTTGGGGAGTTCAAGAAGTTTATGTCCCTCTTCTGCATTGTCGTGGCACACTTCAGCCAGATGATGACTGGGAAACGCAAATCTTTCCTCCTTTGTCTCCATGACGCCCAGCGAGCCTCTGGCTCATCGTAAACATGGCAGCATCATGGAGCAAAAGCAAGAAAACGCAGTTCGAATAGAAGCCAACACACTGAAATAATGTTTAATTTAGTAATTGATTATTCTATTGATTATTCTGACAATAAGCTGGACAAAACATTGACACATTCTGCAGATTTTTTATGTAACCACATTTTTTTCATACAGTATTAGAAATAGAAAACAAGCATATTATTGTCCAAGATATAATGGCAGCATTCCTTTTTGTGAATTTGAACCAACTGAGGCCAAAACTGACAATATTTAGGGCAATATTGTCCCATTGTCCTGACAATGTTGACAATGGTTTTGTCTGTAAATAAATGCAACAGATAAATGTTGCATTTATCTTAAATGCAACATGCATATACCTTTTGTTCAGTTTGGGCTTAAGGACTGCTCTGAATAAGTTGTATTTTTCACCAAAACCCCTTCTGTTGAATCTGTATAGTCCATAATTAATCAATGACTAAATTAGTTGATTGTTTCAATAATCAATTCATCACGAATAATTACTTCAGCCTAACTTTATATCCCCTTTGCATCAAATTTCTAGATCTAAGCTTTTGATTTCAACAGAGAGAATTTAAGGAAGGATTGATGAGTGAAATGATGCAACCACAGATTATCGATTATCGATTGGATGTTCTGCTCTGAGGGTCATATGCAGAAACTGTTGGACCAGGAAATTTACCCCAACTTCTTCACTTTTCCTTATGAAAACGGAGCAGAGCTGAAGTTTCCACATGCATTGTTGACGTAAACAGTCACAGATGTGCAGCTTAAATATCCACTTCTGCAGAAACCGCATGGACAAAACGAGCAAACAAGACAGAAGGTAGCTTACTGAGAGCATAATCACCACACTAAGGTGTAATTAAAATACGTGCATTTCTTTTAAAGGGAATGACAACACCCTGTCCTCCTCCTCAACAATCTGCTCCACTATCCATGCTTAAGACGTAGGGGAGGAGAGGCGTGCGCGTCCACCGCAGAAACCCAACGCCGTCACGACCTCCCTCCCGGCCTCCACCCGCACCAACACGCAGCTCCTCCGGCTCGTGAGTCCGCTCAGCTCGCCGCCAGACTCGGCCACTTACCCGTCAGGGACGCCGCTACACCAGCTCGGGGCGAAAACGAGCAACGCCTTCCATCCTGGGCCGGAGACGGACGCAACAAAACATCCGGCCGGGGCTGCAGCGTGACCCAACCAACCTCCGTCGAGCTGACGCAGCGACAAAGTAATTTCCGGTTTGGAGTTTCACAATAAAATCCAACCGCTTCGTTTTGTTACAAAAACGAGGCAAAAGCTGACATTAAGCTTTTTTTGATTGTTTCTTTATCATACATCAGTTTAAATATCTGAAATACGTTTACTAAGATTAAACACTTAGGTCTCAATTTTCAGATAAAAAACTAAACGGGAAGCTATGACAGCTAGTGTAAAAAGGCCTTCTTGAGAGGTGCAATAGCCTCCTCTAGTGGCTACACTGAAAAACTACAAGTGATATTTTTATTATGGCGAGCCTTCAATCTAAAAATAGTTTCATAACGTACCAGCCCTAAAGCCACTCATCAGGCAGATTAAACAGGTCCACTCAAGACTTTATTAGTTATTCATCCTTCACAGAAAGGAATTTTATCTTCAGCACAATATAGAAACCGATTTTAAGTCAGCAAACCCTTAATAGTGATTTAAAAGAGTAATAGTTCCACCAGATTATTTAATTTTTAATCAAGAGATTTTTCTTGTAACTGAAGTAATCTACAAGTACTTTTGATCAATATTCAAGAAGTACTTATTTAAAACAAGCTCCTATATCTTCCTAAAGTTAATTGCAATAAAAACTACATAAAAAAAATTCTCTACAAATTAGCAATTTTTGCACCAACCTAGACATTTACAGATTTTTTACAAAACAATGACAACTCTGTAAATCACTTCTGATTTTATTCAATGGAGGAAAAAAAAAAGACTTTCAGTAAAACACAGTAATCCCCATAGCACACACAGAGAGGACATAAATTAGAGGCACGGCTGAGTGACGTTTAAGGGAAAACGTGTCACCTGGGTAGTGGAAAACATCTTCTGCCACACAGCCAGCAGCCTACTGTGCACTGCGAAGGATGCAGAGGAATCAAGTGAAATGACACTGTGGACTTATTGAGCAGAAGTTGATTATCCCTGCACAGAAACGTCTAAATGATAATACAAAGAGGGTTACAAAATACAAAACATGGGGTGGGGTGTCTAGCCTAAAAATAAACCATAAATATTCATACTGACACACACTGGTTTAAAAGCAAAAAAAAAAAAAAAGCAAAACAAAAGGAAAAACTTCTTCTTCTGTAAACATTTTGAACGTAAGGTGTGCATTACAATTTAAAAACCACTGCAGAGATGTCAGAAACAAAGACTAAGTAAAAAAAAAGATCTGAAGTGGTTCTGTAACACTGCTGTAAGAACAAGTGATTTTATCAACCCAAGCCTACAAAAAAAAGAAGAAAAAAAAAGCACCTAATATTGATCCCATCACCCTCAGACGCACCTGAAGGCACCGTCTGACAGCAAAGACTGCTAGGAAGTCGTGTTGTCTGAATGAAAGCACAGACGCATTTTAACTGTGGAAAGGGCAGCGAGGTGAAATGAAAAATGGGCTTCAGATATGAAAAGTAAAACGTTTGTTTGGTTTGGATGCCTTTTGATCTGGACATGATTATGTAAACAACCAAGCGTCATTAAAAAGAGGTCCAAGATTAGGTGACGTGGCTGGTTTTACGAGATCCAGCAGTACACAACATCCAAATGTCTCCAGGGTTTAGCTCCAATTTAAAAATCGACGGGAACCCTTCCAAGGCAACCGTAAAGCTACAGACGAAGCCAGAACGGGTAAATGTCCCGATTGTGCAGAGAGACGACGAGCCGATTCTTATTCCCTTTTTCCAGCCCGTCCTCCTGCTAATCCTGCATGCTAATTCACAGTTTAACCCTAGCCCTACTTGGAACTAATATAAACAGAAATAAAAAATAGGATCAATGTCACATTTCTGGATGTGTTTACTTTGTGTTTTTATATTTCCAGTAGAAAACAAACCAAAACCTGACGACAGCAGAGTCAAACCAAACACTTCGTGAGAAAGTTAGAGCCCTAAAAATATTACAGATTGAGGATAAATAGTGTGGATTTTTCCTTTACAGCTCATCTGATGTGTCCTGCTTTGTTGCCGTTTATTTATATGCAGCAAGTCACATAGAAAATATACAGTGTATTTAAAAAAAAACAATAAAAACTGGGTGTAATTTTGCGTCATGACGTCACCAACAGGGATACTGTCAAACATAACTTACAGCACAATTAGGCAAAGTGGTAAAAGTGACTGGAAAACCTGCACGAGTCTGTAGTTGGTATGTACAATCTGCTGATCCTGTACCCTGTGTTTAACAGATAAATCAAAGGTCCCTATTAGGAGTTTTCACTTTAAGGCGAACAAAGTGAAGCACCGGTCAGAGGGGAGGACTGGAGTTGTTCAGAAACATGCTTGACAGGGAGGTCAACAGCTACACAAGTTCTGGCACATCAAGTTTTGTTTTTCCAAACAGCCAAAGCTGCCTTTTGTCGACCCCTCTGGACAATTTGTTAATTACATACAAGTTTTACCGTGACACAAAAGAAATCGATTACCATTGTTCCCTCAGTGGAGATGGAGGAAAGCGCAGGGCAGCGAGGCGACTACAGACCTAAAGGTGACAACCTAACGCCTCCATTCGTTCCTGCAGTCCAAACTGCGGTTGGTTTTGCCTGACGGGTGAGAGGGCGCTCCTCTGGGTCAGGCTCAGGACGGTTTGTCGTCGGCTCGTCGCTGCGTGGGCGAGGTCGTCTCGTTGGCTACCAGCTCATGAGGGAGGAGCGTCCCAGGGTCATAAAATACACCTGGCTGGCGCCGCCTTGACGCACGGAGGCGAAAAAGACCTAAAGAAACAACAACAAAAAATAAATGAACAAAAGATATAGATGCCAAAAAGTAAAACCATCACGAAAGAAGTGCTCCTATTTTATTCTGACCTTGTCGTTCCTCTCGCAAAGAAATTTAAGTCTCTGGGCTCTTTTGTGCATAAAGACGCCATCCAGGTGTCCCGTCTCCACCGAGCGGATCTCGATAGCCTTCTCCCCCAGCCCATTATCTGGTTTGACCTAATGTAGGCTGCAGCAGAACAAGGAGCATGTCACCTTCATGAGCTGATGATAAATTTGTTAGTTTCTGTTTGGGAACGCCTCCTCACCCACTGATGTTGGCATTTCTCCCCACTGCAGCACCACGTCCTTGGTGATGCGTCCGTAGGTGTTGACATAGACGCCCTCGTCCTCGTAGCACACCAGCAGCTCGATGCCATCCGTGTTGGGGAGGATGATGATGGCGTGGCACTGAATGTTGGTCTGGATCTGGAGAAACAGGAAATGAGGCGGTAAAGAGCAGAAAACGACGCCGTGGCTTCACGGTCTGGGCCTGAACGCTTACATGCGTGGGCAGGTAGATGTCGTAGACGGCGCCGGAATCCACATCGACGGCGTGGAAGCCTGAGCAGGAGCCGTAGATGACCTTTAACCTCTGGCCCTCCTCCACAGTCAAGTCGACCAGCAGAGGCTTGTGCACGAGGTCGCCGAAAGACTAAAGACCAGCCAGGCGTGGGTTAGATTCAGAGAGGAAATGGATGTTTTCAGAATCAGGTTGTGATGTGACAAAATGTGAAAGTTTCGGCTAGAAAATTGAATCCGTCATCCTCCTTACTTTGAATGCCATGAATTTATGGTAGGGTTTGGGAGCCCAGGCGTACACTTCCACAGAGTTCTTCAAGGCCAACACCAAGAACTTAATCCTCTCATATTTCACTACAATGTTCAGAAAAAAAAGAACAAATTTCAGGTAATTGTCTAATATCAAACTTTTCAAAGAATTTCTGGTTCAGAAATTTTTAAGATAGCCTTTAAGATCTTAAGATTTCAATCAATATCATTTATTAATCAAATTTAAACAAATGACAAAACATACCGACTTTGTAGTGGACGCAGCCCTCAAGGTCGCCCACATTCACCCAGCCCTGTTTCTTCTCCACTTCAGGGTCATTGTGCAAAATCTTGTTCCTGAGCCACGACAGGTAGTACACTCGCAGCTTGTTCTTTTTACCTGCAACGACCCAAAGCAGAACCATAGAACCGGGTTCGCAAAGAAAGCACACCGATTCTGGATTTGGAAATCCATCAGAGATTTGTGCAGTCCTCACCTGATATGGTGACCAGAACGTTGAGTCCCTCCAAGACGTCCATCTGTTGGATGCGACGCCGGTTAATCAGTGGGTAGACTTTCCCCTGACCACTTCGGTCCAGTAGCATCAGCCCACTTTCTGTCCCGACCAGCAGGTTCACTCCTGAAACAGACAACAAATCAACCAACCTGTCCAGGTCAAAGTCAACCGCCTCCCATTTCGGGATTTTTTATTGAATTTTAACGCCTACCCCAGAGTGCTGCACACAGGATCTCAGAGTTGAACCTCTTCTTGTACTTGCGGATCTCTGGAGTGTCGCTTGGTGGGCGCGTGTTGACAGGGTTGACGTTGACCACCGATCCTTTACGGGACGGGTCGGACCTCAGCGGGTCAGCGAGCCGACCTTCTTGACCAAATCCAGCTGGAGGAGGCAGACAGAAGCAGTTCTGGTTGGACTTTTGTTTTTAAATATACAACACTCTCAATCTAAACAAACTTCCTGTGATTAGGGGCTAATATGTGCAAAAGGCTTAAATTTTTATTTTTTTTAAAAACCCAGACTTTGGAGATGCTTAATCTGACATTAAAATATTTTATCAAACATTTCTTGCCATTTTAAGACTTCTAGATGTCTTGAACTGTACATAACAATATGGAGGACATTTTCCAAATATTCATCCAATATTTAGAATAATAGAGTCAAATCCAAATAATTATACACAGTCTGTTTCAATATTTCACAACATGGCCGCCTTACCCATGTTGTTAAGGGAGCTGCCGCTGGATGGAGATATCTGAAGAAGACGAGGGTCAATGAAGGGTGTGAACGATGAAGAGGACTTGTGTTTGGACATGGAGTTGTTCTCCGACTGGGACTGGAAGAGATTTGACATTAAGAAAGAAACAAGAGTTATAAATAGGAGAGCAGCTCTGAACTGGTTAGACGAAGCTTGAAGAAGAGATTTGAAAACCTTGTCTGAAATGAAATCGCACTAAACTTTTCCTGTTTTTAGTCAGTCATTACATTTAGCAAATCTTAAATACTGAGCGTCGGAATAGTGACATTTTTTAACATTAAAATTTCATCAAACTTAAAATTGCAGCAGGAAAAATATCTGGGTGAATTTGTCAATTTTAATCTTACTATTTATGCTGATTTATACATTTTGCACACAAAAGAAAAGTCTACCATGTTCCATTGATGTTGTGTTTTTGTGTGGGTTTTCTAGAAGCAGATGAAAGCGGCTAAATTGTGTCATTACGTTTGACATTTAGCAAACTGAAATAATTCTGTTGATTCTACCTAAAACAGGAAAAGTTTAGTCAGATTTAAAGTCAGATGGCAAGAACAACAAAGTTGTTTTTTCTTTTTACACACCATCAATAAATTCTTACAAAACCACTTCAAGCTGAACTTTATCGACACAAACGGGCAGTAAAACATGTTGAAACACGTGCAAAATGTTAGTTTTTCAGAGACAGGCAAGAGAAGAAACATTTTAAATGAACAATAAGAACTGAGCTTAAGGAAATGAAAGTCTTTCCAGGCGCAGGCCGCTGTGATTTGTTAGAGGAAAAACAAAGATTTCTTTAATCACAAGAGATGCAAGTCATTGCAGTCAGAATCATCTCGCCGTCGTTAATCCAAAGATCCGGTTTAGTTTCCGCCACATTCCGCTAGCTGGAGGCGCCGATGTTAGCGGCCAGTTTGGTGCAGTGGATTTGTGGAGCAGGAAAGAAGAAAAACGCAGGCGCTCAGGGATTAAAACCAGGTGTCAGTCGAGTCAGACGGAGGCAAAAGTGAAGCCAGGAGGATGCAGATGGGAACCGAACCAACAGCCAAGGACTGAACAGTCGGTATAGACAGGACCAGATGTGTTCATGGTAGCTGGGAATTATTTCGTTTTACCAGGCCTGGGCGATAACGTTGAAAACAAAACTTTTTTTCTTACCAGATTTGATTTTAATTTTTTTTTTCTTGCTTTATTTCTAAAAAAGATATGACAAATAGCAGAAAGTGACTTATATTTCAACCAGCCTTTCTGTGAGCTGTACACAAGAGTTTAAGGGCGACTCTAGGAGAACTTTGGTTTAATTGTGAGAATATGATCATAACATTAGCAAAATTCAGACACAATTTTACCAGAAGAATGTCATAAAAGTTGTTTTAATGAGTAAAAAGCTTGAATAATTAAAATTACTACTTCACTCGACTTTATTCTGTAAATATTAAGACTCTATTCTTGTAACATTATAACTATGTTCTCTATAAAAAAATGTTTTGTCATAGAGTTGACCTGAATTCAAAGTTCAAACAGAAACTCCTCTCAAATAAGATGGCTGCCCCAAGTGTGCTGACATCACTCAACTATTGAAACCCAAAAATTAAATCTTGAAAAACAAATAATTTAATTAACTGATGAAAAACTGATCCATCCCCCAGTCCTAGCTGAACACAACCTGTCCACATCTGAGCCTGTTTATTCCCAAACCGTCCCTTCCTTGTTTGTTTGCCTCTGTGGTGTGAGGGCGACATACCTCTATGGCAGTGAGCTCGTCCAGGGGAATCTGGGAGCACGTTCCAGGACTGGCCTGGCTAGAGGATGACTGGAAGGAGGAAGAGGAGGAGGAGGGAAACATGGACATGGAGATGGAGGAAAGGATGGCTGTAGAAGAGGAAGGGGAGTGATGGCTCTGCTGGATAAGGTCTGGCAGGTGGTGAATGCGGCCCGGAAAGCCGTTTTTCTCCGGGGCGCCCTGACTGGGGCCAGAGCCGGGCGAGGAAGAGGAGGAAGATGAGAGACTGACCGACCGCTTTGTGTCAGCTGTGCTCTGGAAGCAAGAACAGGCACACTTGGGCTCGAGCAAGCAGGTGGAGAGGAAGAGGAGCTGCGGGTTTCAGGGCTTTGCAGCTTTTTGTCCAGACGCAAAAGTATTCACACCCCCTCAGAGTTTTTACATAGTTTATATCAGATGAGCAAAAAGTTGAGCATCATTGTAAAGAAGAACGAAAGATGTTTTTTGTAATAATTTACAATAGGAATAAAACTATACATTAAAAATCACTCTGTGATTGATTAGTAAAATGTACTGAATTGTGTTGCAGTTTTGCATTTATTATTTGCAGTGATTGTATTTATTGACTAAATTTGTGTCGTTCTTTTGTTTAACCTTTGTTTTTAGCAAGACAACAGATGAAAAACAGTGTTTTGGATAATTCTGGCACATTTTCTGAAGCGTTAAGCCGAACCAAGTTGATGGTAATATTACACATATGTGTAACCAATTGAGATGCTGAAAATTCCAGCTTCATAATCTCTATTCAGCTCAAATTAGTTAGTTTTTTTTTTTTTTGGATGAAATGTGGCAAAACATGAAAAAGTTCCAAGGGTGTGAATACTTGAGCAAATTATTGCTTAATCCAGTCATTTATCTTTGAAGAGCAACACCACCGGGTGTAAACGCAAGCTGCATTTTAACAACAAGATCAGTGAAGGTGGAACCTCACAACACAATCAACATGCAGCAAAACAAAGCAGAGAGGAGAATGAACAATATGGAGCCTGGGCAGAGGAAATGAAAACTGGATTTCTCTCAAATGAAAACATTTTTTGCTACAGTAAGGAAGGTTTTCTACCTGTCTGATGACCAGGGTGCCGTCTTTGGAGGGAGTGGAGGCTTGTTCGCTCTCCAGGTCTTCCACCAGCATGGTCTTAGCTGAATCTGTCTCTCCATTGCTCAGCCTCCTGCAGGGGGTCAAAGGAGGGTTTGGACCAGTTAGCTCAGTTAGGGTTTTCCGAGCTTCCTGACTTTCTCCAGACTCAACTTTCCAGTTTTCAGTCCTTCATGTTCATTTTAAATATCTGAAATACTAAAGTTTGCTTTGAATTTGTGATGGATATCTGCAGTTTTTCAATATGCAACCTGGAGAAAACTGGCAAGTATACAAGAAAGCAAACCAGAAAATCAACCAGAAAGCAAGCAAGAAAGAATGAATGAAAGCAGACAAGGAAAAGAAATATGGAAGGAAAAAAGAAGGAAGTAAGGACACCACCAGAGAAAATAATGAAGGCTTGAGTGATGAAAGAAGAAAGGAAAAACAAGAAAGGAAAGAGTCAAGAAGGCAGGAGACAAGTAAAGAATGCAAGGGCACAGATGAGGAAGGAAGGTTAGAAGGACAGAAGGACATTGGAACAAGACATGCAATAAAAAGGAAGTAAATTAGGGAGAGAAGAGTGAAGAATTGACAAAGAAAAGTCGCAATGAAGGAACAAAGGAAGAAAGCGAGGGAATAAAGGAAGGACTAGAAGAGAGACAAAAGCATAAGGAAGAATGAAGGAAGGACTCAGGGATGGAAGTACAGAGGAAAGGAAAAAAAGGCACCAGTTAGGAAGGAAGAAAAGATTGAAGGACATAAGAAAGGGCTCAAAGAAGGAAGATGCCAGTTCAAACCTAGATATAAAAATCTTCCATGTATTTATTTTTCGGACGCTAACATTTCCTTTTATTGAAACACTTTGACTCACCCCGTCCTGGAGTCCTCCGGTCCTGAGGTGGACTCCTCTCCCGCCTCCTGGTCCACCTCCTCATCCTCCTCATCCGTGGTGCCAGAGTCGTCGCTTGATGAGGAGTAGTCGGTCACTTTGTGAGGAGGCCGCACGTCGTCCACCGCACGCAGCTCCTTGGCCAAAGCAGTCAGGTCCTACCAGGACAGATTGAAGACTCCTCATTTGAACAGCATTAAAACATCTGAAGCTAAAGCCACAACAATTTCTACAAGTTGGCAGAGATCTAATCAGGTGAGTTTACTGCATTTCTAAGTTCAAACAGGCTGTTTAGAGACAAACTCGTACCTGGAGTCAGTAAAAATGTCACCAGGATGCATTCAGACTGTCTTAGGACCATTTAATCAGGAATCTCATGATGCGTTTTTATAAGGTCAGCCACAAGCAGGAAAAGGGAGGGAACATTTCCCCAACATGCTCGACAGAACAAACTGCAATCTGATCCGCCAACAAGCCCAGGTGAGATTAGGAGCCGCAGGAGTGTGTCTGCATTCAAATGCAGATTCAGGAAGCTGCAGCTGAGGGTTAAGCCGATTTGTGTTGATGGTGAGCGGTGAACAGGAGGCAAGCATGAGAGACGCTGCTGCATCCTCATCATCATCATTCACATTTACTAGTGCCATGCAGGGAGAGGAGTGAAGGTGCAGTCATAATGGGTTCCTACACATTGTTCATGGAAATATGTTGAACTTTCCCAAACTTTGATTTCCGGAGCTCCCAGTTCTTTGAGATCATTTTAAAATTTAAAATAAGCTCACTGTGAAATACGGCCAACATTTCTACACTCGACAGAATCCGACAAAACAAAGACTGGAGGGAAATAAGGTCTTAACAAAGGAAGGAAGGAAGAATTAAAAAAGAAGGGAAGGAAAGAGAACAAAGGACAAGAAAACAGAAGGAAGGATGTAGGACACAAGGAAGGAAACGGCAAGAGGAAGGACATACAGAAGGAAAGGAGAAGGAACAATGGCATCTAACAAAATGGGAAAAGAAATAAAGTCTGTAAAACCACATGTTTTGATTTTTTCCATATTTACCCCAAACTCAAAAACCCAGGTAGAAGATCTAAGCTTTTCCAAAGTGTGTAGGAACCCCACGCATAACAAGGATGTGACAACGCAAAAGCATGAGCGACGCTTACCATGTCACCCTGGGTTAGAAAATTAAGAGTGGCAGAAAACAAAGGAGGGCAAGAGAAAAATAAAAACAGGTTCCAGCTGCTCCCCATCAAGAATGCAATCAGGGTTTTGATTTTCCTGTCAGTTTTGATCAACTTCTGGACGTCTATGCAGTAAAAACCAGGCTGAGGAAACACTGACTTGTAAAATCTGCATATCTAGACCTGGAAAATTATATTAATTCTACACTTTCCAGAGTTTTTCTTACAGATTAGACTCCATTTTCGAAAGCACTATGTTATCTGATATTTCTTTTTATTGGAAAAAGACAATCAATAGGATAAAAAAAAACAGTTTTTTGATCTATCTAAATATAAATATTGCTTAATTTTTCACCTTTTTATCTTTCACATGAGGAATAAAGTTGGAAAATTGACACGTTTTTTATTTTTATTGAGATTGAGAACTTACGGCTGGTCGAGTCGGCCTGGAGGAGTTCTTCTCTTCTTGTTTTTTTGGGATATTTTCCGGACGCTGCAAAGGCGAGCCTTCAGATTTAGACGAAGCTTCATAAAAACAAAACAGCATCAGTGAGAAGAAACGCAACATGGACAGAGGCTGTTTTTAATCTTCTAGCAATCACAGTTTGCTAGTAAAGTATGTGACATGTGTACAGTACCAGGTGACTCACAACGTGGCCTGAAACGGTCACCCGGACTGGCCTGGGAGCTGGCGTTGGACCCCGAGGAGCTGCCGCTGCTGGGCCGAGACTGCAGCTTCTCCACTCTGTCCCACAGGGGGCGCTGCTCCACATTACTGCCACACAAAAATTCAAAGGCACAACCTGAAGCAAACCGTCTAGAATAAATTTATGTGTTCCTGTTGCTGTGCAGTGTAATTCTGTGTCATGGTACAGTTCTGTTTGACAAATCAGGTGAGTTATGGTGACATGACATGATGACTCATTATTAGTCACCCTCTGGTTATTACGAATGGCTCACAGCACCTTGCAAAACTATTAACCTTTGAAACTTTTCAGCTTATCAGTTAACAATAACTTCACAAATACAATAAACTTTATTGTATTTTGAGATTTTAAGTCATAAACAGACATTTTTTAACATGAACATATAATACTTCCAAGCACTTTAAAAAGTAGTAGAAAAGGTCTGACTTTTTCTGTTTTCTGAGTTTAGCCATAAAAGCAAAAGAAATAAAAAGAAACCCAGACTTCAAAATCCAATATGGCTGCCAGATTTTTTAACTGTTCAAACCTCAGAAAAACACCACAAGTTCCTGCTTCTTTGTTTGCTTCTTTTCTGAGGCGTTAACAGTAGATTTAGACAGAAACATTTTTCTTAGTCTGATTGTATTAGCTCAGGTCACGGAGGAAAAATAAAACCTTCAATGTGGAAAATAAATAACTTCTGCATTTTTTGTACATTTTAAATCAGTCTGAAATTTTTTGATAATTGGTCACAGTTGGATAAATTAAATTTGTCTGTCACTGACCTGCCAACGCTCCGCTGGTTGGGCTGAGACGGCAGCGGGGACTCTCTGCGAGACAGCACAGGAGACCTGGATGTTGTCCTCACTGGTACCTGTCAGAGACAGCCAAAGGGTTTTCCGATAAATATTTTATTTTGCTTCTGTTGTCACAAATTAGTCACAATTTGAAAGTACCTTTTTTTACATTTATTCAGATTTGATTTTACCAGAGGTGGGTAGAGAATCCAAACATAGGAAGTAAAAGTCAAAAAATAGATGCCCAGGAAATTACTGGAGTAAAAAAGTATTTGGAAAAAGGTTTTGGTTGTTTTAAGGACCAAAACGAGAATAATTAATTTAAACAACAACAAAATAAAATCGCCAAAGAAAATTAAAATTAGTTTCTTTCAGTATAAAACTTAGGAAATATTAACAAAATCAGCAGCAGTGTATTTGTGTAGAAATTACATTGCAATAAAACTACTCTTAAAAGTATACCTATTCAAAAAAGTTACTCGAGGAAATGTAAGTAGTTACTCCCCTACTCTGGATTTTACGTTGAAGACACTTTTCCAACAGCATTGCACATCTGAACCAGAAAAAGACTTGAGAGTATGAAAATAAAAATAAAATGAGAAGAAAACCAACCCGTTCACTATGACGTAACGAGCAACACATGAGCCCTTTAAGACATCTGAATCATAAAGTCCTTTGTAGTGACTGGGTTTTGTTACGTCAATTCTAATGCATTTTATGAGTTTCCTCTGCTGTGACTAAAACAGGATTAAACAAACAAAGGCAGACGGAAAGAGTGAAGGACGATGTGAGAGGAGGAGGCTGACAGTGAGGGCAGGAGGGGAGTGGGACAAGAGTGGCCCTCGCCAGCTCCTTACCTTTGGAGGAACCTCCTCGCCGCTGGTCTGGCGTTCGAGCCGGGTCTGGGCCTGGGGGTGGTGGAGGGGAGGTTGGGGTTGGGGGTCGGGGCGTACAGGCAATGGGTGGTGGTGATGGTGAGGGTCCTGGGAGCGCAGGTGAAGCTGTGCAAAGCTAGAGCTCACGCCGCCAGACTCGCTGAAGGACTGGGAACGAGAGACCACGGGCGGAGGAGAGGGGGCCGCACTGTTGCTGCTCTTTAGAGCGGCCAGGTGGGACCACTGGACCTTTTAGGGAATGAGGAAGAGGAGGGGAAGCGAAACAAGCAGACAACACAGTGAGACACGAGGGGAAGATGCGTGAGGTTTAGCACCTACATGTGCTTTGATAGACATGCAGACAGCAGACACAGAACAACACAAAACAATGCGTCCCTCATTTAAATAACATTTCATTGTTGCATTTCTTTTGCTCAAATTTATTCTTGTTTCCGTCCAGTCCCATTAATAAACCTTCAAGTTTGGTTCAGTTGCATACAACATCATTAAGTTGTCAACACTTCTCAAAAGATTTCCAAGCAGAAAAACTCTAATTATTCCAATTAAACCTCAATTACAAGAGCGTGGAGGAGAGGAGGAAGAGGAGGAGGGAGATACCTGAGGCTCCATGGGTCGGTGCATGGCGGAGGCCTCCAAAGCCGAGCCGCCGTTGGAGTAAGGTTCAGAGGAGCGGGGGGGCAGAGGGGGCTGCTTGGAAGGAGGGGCGGACTGAGGGGAGCCCTGAATGTTTTTACGGAAACGCTCATCAGCCTGAAGACGACAAACATGGGATGAAGGCTTGGGGATATTTTAATGGATGAACCAAATCTTGACAGAAAAAGAAAAAAATAACTAGTAGAAACGAACTACAGCTGAAAGTGACAACAATTGCCACCAAAGTTGTATATTTACATAAAATGTAGTTCCCATCTCCTTGTCTTCATTTGTAATAAAGGCAACTGGTGAGAAAGATAAACATGCTGGAAACTCAGAAGTCGACGCATTTGAACCGCAAAAACACAAAATCACTGGAAGATTGTTTTCCTTTTAATATGGGAAAAATGTCTTGTTTTAATCAACATTAAGAAAGTATTTACTTAAAATAAACTTGCTGAAGATTTACTTGTATATTTGATTTATCTTATTTCAAGTGTACCAAGATATTTGCAAACCATAAATACGTTGTAAGATTTTGTGTTTTTGCAGCGTGCAAACAGATACACATCTGTAAATACAAAAGGCCAGCATGAAGAAAGTCGACGGTTAAAGACAGACGAGGGGCTCCTTGCAGACGGGACAGGCTCTGCATGTTAGTTCAGGCCTCAGTCGTCTGCATGCATCTGGCACTTTGGTTACACACTGACAGCCTTTCAGGCAAAGTTCAGAGGTAGAAACTTTCATCCAAACCTACACATTTCTTTACCACTTCCACATACAATAAAAAAAAATAAAAAATATTAAGGAAACTATTTGTGTGTGTCAGATAGTGCCTCTATAATTATAGTGTAAGGCAAGCAAGTGGAAGCTGAAAAGAGCAGGCAGCAGGGCAGAGAGAGCCAGGGAGGAGGTTCACCTCTCTGATTGGCTGAGGGGGATGAGCGGCAGCCTCCAAACTTTCTGCCTGGGGAGCTTTAGAGTCAGTGGGGGTTTCAGTGTCAGGGGGGCTGCTCTCATCACTCCCATCTTGCTCTGCTTGGTGGGACTCAGTGCCGTCTCCGGGGACAACCAGAGAGGCATTAGTGGACTCAGAAGCAGCGGCGTCAAGGCCCTCGGCTTTAGGGGACGGGGTGTGGGCTCCGTCGGGGGGCAGAGTGGAGGTCTGTGGGGGTTTGCTAAGGTCTAGTGGGGGATTTGTCTTGTCACCAGGCTGCGGTTTGGATTCATGCTGCAGCGACAGCAGGTAGGCCTGCTCCTGCTGCAAGCGCTTATGAAGGCGCTCTGCCTTGCGCTGCTCCTCCAGCTCGCGCCACTTGAACTCCTGTTGCAGAGCGCGGTGGTGGAAACACATGAGCTACTGCCATTTTGTTTGATTCAGCCTTTATTGCAGAACAGATACATGACACAAACTAAAAGAAATACAAAATCACAAGGTGTCTTCCATGGAAACCTGAAATTAGGCCGTCAGTATAAAATGTAGTGCTTCTTAATGCATCCGCACTCCTTGAACTTTGCCACTTTTTGCCCTATGAATGCAAACTTTTATGCATTTCAATGAAACTTATGGGAAAAACAAAAGTGATATGATTGTGAAACAGAACAAAAAAGCTCTTTACGTTTTCTGAAAGTTGTAGAGCACTGCAAAACTAATTTTGTTGTCTAGTTTCTAGTGCAAATATCTCAGTACATTTGACAGAACTAAGTCAAATGTACTTAAGTCTAGACTCCAGCAGACACACAGTTTTACCATGAAGAAATAAATGAAAGCGAGTCTTGACTGCGTGTGCGACTGACAAACTCACCAGCAACATGGCCTGTTCTCGGAGCAGCTGCTCCTGCAGTTTCTCTAGGTGCCGCTGCTCCTCCTCCAGCTGACGCCGGATGTACTCCTGTTAGCCAAACGAAGAACCAGGACAGAAATCAAGACAAGAACTTCATGACCCGACTTCACATCATCTGATATTTTAGATTAAGTTCCCCGAATGCGAATAAGTTGACCTGTTCGCGGTCATTCCTCCTCTTCTCCTCCTCGGCTCGCCGGCGCTCCTCCTCCTCTTTACGCCGGCGATCCATTTCCTCCATTCGCCTCTTCTCCTCGTGCTCCCGCCGGCGCTGCTCACGCTCCTGTTGCCTCCTCATCTCCCGCTCCCGTCTCTGTTGCTGCAGATTTAAAAACAACATGTCAACGTTTCTGAAAAGCGACCCGACCCCCGCCGCTCTGCATTAAAAAAATGTAAAAAACATCCAACCTCTTCTAGCCGCCGTCTCTGCTCCTTCTGTTGTTCGATGCGTTTCTGTCTTTCGGCCAGTAGTTGGCGCTTGTACTCCTCCTGCTCACGGAGCTGCTGCTCCTGGAGGAGCTGCTGGTGGCGGAGCGCCTCTGACCGCTCCTTGTTCTCCTGCTGCAGGCGGATGAAGTCGCGGCGCAGAGTCGACTCTCCCGGCACGTTGACGATCGAGCTGCATGCGACGGAGAAGAGGAGAAAACTCTTAAAGTTACAAGAGAACGATGTCAGGAGATGATGAAGTTAGTAGACTGTACCTCGGCTCTCCTTCCTGCTCCGGAGGATCCTCTTCCTCATCCTCACTGCCGCTGTACTCATATTCGGTTTCATCTGTACGTAAAACAACATTTTGCTTTAACATGTCTAAATTGAAGCACTACTTCAGGATACCCAAGTTCCCCAAATTGCATGAACCCCGTCACTGAGCTCTAAAATGAACAAACCAAGACTCACCCTTCTCTCCTCTCTTCTTCTTGGTGCGGTCGATGTGGTCTTTGAGCTGGATCCTGACCTGCCGCTCATTGGGCTGGTCCCGGATGAAGGGATGCTTCAGCAGCTGCTCGGTCGGAGGCCGCTGCGTGTAGTTCTTCACCAGACAGCTCTCTATGAAGCTGAAAAACTTCTTGGACCTGCCGAAAATGCAGAGGAGCATCATGGGAAAGTGAAAACCAGACAGGAGGAGCTGGATGAATAGCATGTGCTCCAAGGGCAAAACAAAAAAGGTTAATAAATGATTATTTCTTAATTGATGAAATAGTCCAGGTATCTAGATTAAAACCTGATTGATGAGCTCATCGGCTCGCCCTTTGACAACTCAAGCTCTTATTGTCATCGTCCTGCTGGAAATATCTCACTCTCAATCAGCTTGAGGAGAAGTAAGGTCGTTACTGATGAAGTTTTCCTTTCGTAGCCACGCTCTGTGTCAGCATCAGTACAATGAGAACATCCTCATCACCCCTACAGTTTCCTTAAATTACTTGAAACTTAAATCACACCATGGAGCAATCACTTTGTGGTAGGTAACCAAAAAAATGTAAGATCTAGAGTCGAGAGAAGAAGAAATCTGGGTTCTTTCTCCTGCCAAGAGAGGCTGCCAGGACAGGTGCAGCACAGATGTTCAGCTCAGCTCCAAAATGTTTGGATCTAAGCCTCTGTAGCTGCCTGAGATAAAAATCTGACTGCACAGAAGAAGAGAAAGCCACGAAAGCTTCACCGTAAGTTGAAACAAGCCAACTTAAGATGGCAGCATGAAAGTTTACATGAAACTTACCATTTTTTGGATTTGAGCCTCGGAGGAGGGTTTCTTGGGATGAGGAAGAGCGCACGCATGGGGTGCATGTCGCAAAGAGCTGCGAGGCGAGTCAGAAACTCGTTAGGGATCAAAGAAATCAACAGGCTAAAGAAATAAAGCTGCAAAACAAAAACTCACGCGGCGCGCCCTCTGCCATCTCGATTGCAGTGATGCCACAGGACCACAGATCGCTCTGCAACACAGCAAACATTCCCATTAAGCAAACCGGACGGATGCAGGAACATATCAACAAGGACACATTCTGAGCGCTCAACCCTTACTCGGTAATCATACGTGGCATCTGGGTTCTCATCACAAGCGATGACCTCCGGGGCCATCCAGTATGGAGTCCCGATGAATGTGTTTCTCCTCCCGACTGTCCGATCCAGCTGAGCACTCACACCGAAATCCACTGGCAAGAAAACGGTGTGAAAACTAATAGAATACGACTTCTTAGGGTTGTTGAAGTGCACAGATGTCAATTTAGGAACTCACCCAGCTTTACTTCAGCGTTCTCAGTCAGCAGGACGTTCTGGCCTTTGATGTCACGGTGGATCACATGGTGGGCGTGTAAGTGGGCCAAACCCTGAGGAAGGTAGACAGATTACATTGATGGAAAAAAAAATAAACAGGCAATCTGAAAAGCGCAACATGCATTTGGAGCTGAAACGTTTCATCGAATTAATCGACTACTGAAATAATCATCAAGTCGTCAGACAAAAAAGAAAAAGGCAATTTGCTGAAAAAAAAAAACATGTTCAGAGCAGTGATCAAGCCAAAACTGCACAAAACACAGTTTTGAAATAGAAATAAGTTTCCTGAATGTGATAGTGCAACCAGTTGATATAGAAGAAGCTTACTCTGAGAATCTCTCTGGAAATATAGGCAATCCAGTCTTCCTTCAGCTGGTTTCCCTTGGTGTTCTTCACCAGGTCTGTGATCGAACCAGCACCACAAAACTCCATCACCAGCTGCAAAAACACACGTCATCAGTGGACACTAGACAACAACATGAACTTTGTAATCCAGGAAGGCAGCAGGGCTTACCCAGAGCTGGTCATCATGTCCCGGGGGACTCTTCTTAATGAAAGCACCGTAGTAGGTGGCTATGTTTCTGTGGTGGGAGTACTTCTTAAGCATATTGATCTCCAGTTTAATTTCCTCCTCTTCATCCTGTACATGCAAGATTAAGGCAAACAGAAACATCCTGGTTAGAAAAAAAACAAGTATTTGTTGTAATCACTAAAGAGGAGGCGGTCTTAAATGATCTAATGGGTGAAAATGCATCAGATTTTGTAGATGTTCATCTAAAATACAGAATAATATGGCAGACGTTGCTGCAGTCGACAGGAATTTAAATATGAAACTTGGAAAAACAAAGTGGAAAGACTGAAGGGAAGAGACCGGGAAGAAAAGGATTGGAAGGGAAAAAATGAAGGAAGGAAGCAAGAAAGAAAGAAACAAAGGAAGGAAAAAAGGAAAGAGGTAGGAAGGGAGGGACAAAGTAAGAATGGAAGGAATGGAGGAAGGAAGAAAGGGAGGAAAGAAATAAGGAAGGGAATAAAGAGAAAAAAAAGGAAATGAGGAAGGGAAGAAAAGAAGGAAGGAAGGGTAGAAAATAGGAATTACGGTATGGGATAAAAGAAGTAAGGAAGCAGTAAGAATAAAGGGGATAAAGGAAAGAAAGGAAGAGCCTTATGTTCAGAAACATAAAGGAAAAAGGAAGTAAAGAAAGGAAGGGCAACTCTTAGGCAGTGGAACGAAGGATAACGTCTTAAAATACAAATATTTTCTTAGTACTTCCTCATTTAACCAGATCTGGAAACACTCAAATCAAATTTCAGACCAGAGCCCAAGAAATCCTTATCAAAATGTTAAGCTCTGTGAAAACAGCAAGGTTAAACTTCTCCCCATGGATGAGCGTTTTTTTTATCGCAGTCTATGTCCAGGGGAACCACGTTGCTCTGAAAACAAGGCAGACGTTTTTGTCACCGGGCAAATGATTCCTTTGTTTGGGGATTAATGACGCATGAGTGACTCATGTAGCAAGTTAAACAGATTGATGGTTACATCTGTGAAATGTGTACAACAGCTTTTTAGCTGCTTTTATCCTGATCAGAGGCTGCACAGAGCAGAAAGCTGAGAATAGTGATGTGAAAATCTACCTGAAACGTGACGGGCGAAGGATTACAAGAATGGGGGAGTGATAAATCGGCAGGAAATGGAACAAAGAAGAAGAATGATGCATCATATCAAGAATGCAGCGTCGAAGTTTGTTGTTTTTAGCAGCGAGGAAGCTAATTGCATATTAACACGACAGTTAATCTCCGCAGGAAATGACCTTTCATACTAATAACCTCCACTACCAACTCGTCATAAAAACAGTGCAAACTCTTTGCTTTCACCAAACAGCAACTTGACACTGATTAATGATGACACTCTAATTGAACGCATGCAGAGAGCAGCCTGTGAGTGCTTTGCTGTATGTGTACATGACCTCTCTTAAAAAGCACAACGCGAAGAGTGGAGGGGGGCTGAACGATGATGGTTTTAATATTTGAAATCTGAATAAAAGCAAAATAAAAGCAATGATCTGTGCAGACACGACTTCTTCCCGCAAGTCTTTGTCAGCTGTAGCAAAATGGCAGATGAGCATCTATGCAGGCAGCCATACTGCTGCTGCATGAGTCGTTTGAGTTGACGTAAGCGTTTCTGCCGAGCGAAACTGCTCCCCCTCTCCGCTCCCCATCCCTTCTCTCTGTGCTGCCGCGCAGCTGTTGAATTATCACACCCCCGGCTGTGAAAGCCCCGCTGCCACAAGTCACATGGTGAGGGGGAAGAAAGAAACTCGCATGGCGATATGTCTACAGAAGGAAAACGCAGGCAGACGGGCTGTGGTCGAACGACGAGGAACAATAGATCAACGCTCTCTGAAGATGCCATTTATCTGGTACCAGCTAAGATAATTGGAGCTAAATAAAAGCAGCAAAAATCCTTCAACTTCACTGCCTTCTAAACACTCAGGAGTGATTTGATCTTTCTTGTCAGCATTAGAATTAAAAGCATCTTTCTTGTGCAAACTCACAGCTAATTAATTGGCATGCAATCACCTCCACGCCAAGCTGCATTGATGCAATAACTCATTTAAAAAGGTGCACCAACCAAGAACTGGCATCATTTCAGGCGAGGGCTGGACAAGTCAGTAACAAGACACAATCACAATAGACACGTGATCAATATCAACAGAAAATATATCTGATAGGGTTTTCCATTTGTAGAATATTCACTGAACTCCACAGCCTTCTGGGAGATGTAGGCAAAAGGAAAAGCTAAAAAAACAAATCAATCATCCACCTCTTGTTTCAGCTCACTAAAAAGCACATATTTTCCTTTTTATTGTTGTTATTCTCTATTCTAATTTTGGGTTTCAATCAGACCCTGGCCATAAATATTAAAATGAATCGAAATTAATGCGTCTGATACATTATTCCAGTTATTCAACATATTAATTTAACTTTTTTCATTGAAATTGCTGAAATTATTAAACAGCAACACTTGAACGATTACTCAAACGAGTGTGTAAATAGAAATTATTGCGCTCATTCATCGTGCCATTAATTGATTTATTGGTTATTGAAACTTGTACAAATCTTTACAAACACATGATCATCTCAGAGTCTCTGTTTTTAGCTGTCGGGCTGTTTGGCTGGATTTAAGAATGTGGAGCAGCGATGAGAAATTGGGTCAGCTTGACCCCAGACTTGGAGATGGACCAACTAAAAATACATCAACAGTTTTAAATCTTTAAAACTCCACATTTCTAAACATATCACACATACATAGTGTAATATTTTGAAAAATAAAGTTGTAAAAAAGGACTATAGTTAATAAAAACACCATGTCAGAACATGATGAATCAATAAATTATTCGCTGTACAGAAAAATAATCAATGCATGTAATTTTTACAATCATCTGGGAACACTTACCTGTTCATACTTGTTCTAAGCCTACACAACTGGTTATCAGATGGTTTAAAGAGATGTGAGAGTCATGCTTTCTGCATTGCACGACAGGTGAGCTTCATTTTAAAAGCAGCATTGTTGGCCTTAGGTTACAACACACCATGAAAGACACTCCTAGTGTTGTCAGAAAGTCCAGGTGGAGGTTGGGTAACATTTTCGTTAACAGGATACGATTATCAGTCGAGCAGATTTCTGATTCATCGCTCTGCCGACTCAAGCAAGGCGTGGCAGGTGGAAAGTCAGGGCCTCACGGAGTCGGATCCTAACTTTTGAAAGAGTAGTGCTGATCACAGCAGGGATCATTGTGGCTGTGGGACTCAGGATGAAAATGAGGAAGACTCAATGGGTCGTGGTGAGCCTTACCTCTGTGACGTCCATGACTTTGATGGCAGCCAGCTGTCCAGTCTTGACATGTCGTCCCTGAAGAGAGTGAAAAAACAAAAGTAAAAATGAGAGATTTCTGTCAAATAAACTGAACACTTTGTTTTGCAAAAACAGCTTCATTGTTCATCTTTCACTCGGAGTCCTTGGATTAAGATGGGGCATTAGAGCCAATGTCGATATTGAAGTAAAAAATAAATAAACTGGCCAAGGATGATGGTAATTTGCATTTGAGTTTACAATGCTAAAAATGTCCCTTCTGTTGTGGAATTAGAAAATAAATTATTGCAAATTCACAACATTTTACATATTTTTTCTTGAAAATATGTGAAATTTTTAGCAAGACATACAAAAAACAACAAATTTCCTGAATCTAAAGAGGTCCTAATGCTCCACTCTGCACAGGCATGTAAATTAATAAATCTATGCCCCCTCATTTTTTATGCTACAAGTTTATTTTAAAAATGCATTATTCCAAGACACAAAATTTGCAATAATTTTTTCCCCTTAATTCTGCAAAGCTTTGCACATTAAAACATTGCTTAGAAATAATTTTCTGTTAGGTTTTGATACCCCCAGCTCAGTATGGCATCAAGGGAACTTAAAATAAAAAATATGCGTCTTAATTTGTCTTTATACCACCGAGTCGTATATTTATAACAAAAAATGTTGAAAAGAATTTAAAAGAGATGCATTTTGGTCAAACATTTTCAAAGAATTACAAAAAAAAAAGGATAATACGATTAGCAGAAACATTTGCTGCTGTTCCACCAAAAATAAGACTCAGACTTTAGGTGTGTATTTATTTAAGAGCTGCAATCAGTTGTTTTATATGGCAATCCATACTGGTATCAAATCTCCAGTGCCCTAGATATGAGCGTATGTATCCAACATTCCCAGACTTTTCTGTTCTCCCAGCACCCTGCTGCCACTCCTTACATAAACAAAGGACAGAAATAGAGGCCTCTTTACATCAGCCCCCTCCTTTACCGAACGCTGGGAGGAGATAAAACGTGGGACATTTCTGGGAGCTGGCCACATCGGTATTCCCCTCATCTTAGAGACAACGCTGGAGTGATACTGCATCACTGTCGGACACTCCACACACATACTGGAGAGAGAAACCAAGCCCAGTAACACCATTGTTGTGAGAAGCAAACAAAGAAAAAAGTAATGTGCCTTTCAGATGAATAAAAATTAAAAATGCTCTTCAAATTCAAAACTTTCAGCAAGTTGTGATTTAGTTTGAATATGTGGAAAATATTTAATTATCAATAATTCAATATGCATTACTGTTGTCTGTTTAGGTATAAAAACATAACAAATAAAAAGGAGGTTCATCAACAATCTCACATAAGAAAAAAATTCTTTTGAAGAGCTGATCAAAAGTCAAATTCCAACACATGGTGTCTGCTGAAGGCCAAATCCCTCAAATCTGATACATTTGAATGCAACCTCTGATGCTTGCCATTTTAAATCTTCTAGTCTAGAACTATCATACACAATGTTAAAATAGTACAATTTCAAATATCTTACTGTGCAAAGCTGTGACAAGTTTGCAAAAATGTCTGTTCAAGTGGGTTCATTCCTAATAGTTCAAATCTGTGCCTTGACATGGATGTCAGGATGTTCATCTGCCTTTCTCCCTCCCAACAATCCCGCCTCCTTGAAACTGAAGTATTTATGGTCACACAATGTTTCCAAATGTTTTCTAGTGTCTGGGACGGTTATCCGATCCTCAAGGTTATTGCTCTGATGCCACAAAGCAACGGGGTGGTTATACTTCATTAGTGCAACAAATGACGAAATAGTCCACTTCAGTCATGCTCAATGTTAGAAAAGAAGTCCTTTTTGACCCTCATTTATATATTGTCCCTATAATATATTAAACCATCTGGATGCTTTGAAGTTAGAGCCATAGTGCACAAGACAACAGTAAATGAGCTTGAATAAATTGAGGTTGTCTTGGTTGCTTATCAGTTTAAATACACCATCAGCGAGCTAATCATAAAACCTAAATAACCTGTAGAAATAGCCAGACCAGATTTGGCAGATATGGTTTATAGATTGTTTAACTCACTAAAATTTTTTACTTCAATTATCTTGTTCAAGTTTGTTTTGTTTGTGCAGCTATTTCTTAAAACTCAGGCTATTTTTTGTGGAAAGTTTTGAAAAATCTTTTAGAAGTTTATGCAACATATTTGCTGCATCAAACGACTCTTGGCTCCAAACTATTTTAAGAGAAATTTCTCCCAGATTAATGAAGCTTAAAGTGAAAGTGGTAGACATAAAATATCAACAGGTCCCATCAAAACAGAGAGCAAACTTGCCACACGCTTCAAGATTTAGACAGATTTCTAGCAGCTGGCTTGAATATTTGAAATATCATGAATCTATGAGTCATGCAGCTGCAACCTCCTTTAATAGTGTTGGTCAAAAAAGCTGACTAATTTCATTAATCATTCCCTCTGCTGCAACCCAAATCCAAACTATTGAGTAACTAAAGTTAATTATACGTTTTAGCTTTAAGTAAGAGCGTCTGCATGAATATCAGCCTGGTTCTAGTCCGAATATGGCAAAATTAGCCCTAAAAACGTATTTTACACTGTACCACCGTCTGCCATCAAAGACGGGACATGGGAACTCAGACAGGCTTAAATGATAAGTAGGTCAAAAATTAAAGCATGTGTTGTGAAATCACTTTCATGGAGGAATGTCTGCAAGGAAAACTTATTTGGGAGTGGGAGTACACAAATGATAAGACACTGAGTAGCGGCCGGCTACTCAGTGTTGCAATGGTAATCTGTGGGAATATACTGAAGAAACAAATCATCCAGGCCCTGGGGACGTTCACCACTAATGGCTCACTGGAGTCCTGAAGCCAAAGAAATTGCCTTTTCTTTTTACTTTTAAGTAAATTCATGTTTCTATTAGAAATTGATCAATTGATTGTTCTCATGATTAATCGATTAAAAAAAGAAAAAAATCTTCAGATTTTTTTTATTGAACCACTTCTTTTTTTTATAAAATAGAACTATCTTAAAAGATACAAATGAAAATTTATTTTTACATATGAAAAATAAATTAAATAGTAGATCTGAACTGGGTGAAGTTAGAATTTAAGTTTTGGCTAAAACAGGTTGTTTTTTTTATCTTAAATTCAAAAGGCATGTATTTTGGGTTGTTTTTTCCCCCAGCTTTGGTTCAAGTATTTCTCTGAATATGTTGGTTATTTCTCAGAAAATTTACTTTTTCAAGTCTTCATACTCTAGCTAATGACAAATCAATTACTAAATTATGTCAGTAATTGATTAATCACAATTAATCATTTCAACCCTAGTTTGCCATGCGATTTAACCTACTTCAGATTATCAAGAACTATTTAAAATATATTTCTGATGATGCAACATTCTGATTAATCAGTCTTGGTTGTGCCGATTAAAATAAAACTCATTTTTCTAAACATTGTGGCTAAATCAATCCAGCAATATTTTGTGATTTTAGAAGTGGCACAGTAATAAACTGCTTTTGCATTTTCTCATTTGAGTTTACGCATTCAGGGTATTTTTTTAGATTAATATTTGCACAGAAAAGGTAAACAAGAAATCTGAAAGGGGGCTAATGCTATTTCACCATGCTGTAGCTTTTAGAATACCCAGAGATTCATCAGAGCCCTGCTATGAGGCACTGAAGGGCCTCTTGAAGCAGAAAGCAAGGCGTGGCAGTGGAGAGGGTTATCTGAGGCACTAAGTTATCACTCAGCCCTCCCCGGCCTCCATCTCTACTCCCTCAATCACAGCTCCTCTTAACCATGGCCAGATGTGCTGCTGGCCTCTCTCCAGCTCAGCATTAGGCCACTGAATGGCTTAGAGTCTTAAGAGCCAAAGATATTAGCTAAAAAGACAGAAAAAAAAGAAAAAAGTAATCTACCCTCTTCTATGAGAGCTCAGTCATTAAATTTGGGGAGAAATCTCACTCAGCAGTGGGACGGCGATAAGACGGCTGCTCTAAAATAAAGCTGCTGACATGAATGGCTTGGAGAATATGAAATTTCAAGTTATTTTAGAAGAAAACAGACACCGTGTCTGGATTGTTTCACCATGAGAGTACTAATGGCAAATTTGTAAGGTAGAAGCGTAAAATGTAGCCCTTGAAAATCCATGCTGGGAAACAACTAGTTTGTTTTAACCATGCAGAATCTTTCATTCTCGTCAGTTTTCTTGGCCCTTGGGCTAATATTTGCTTCAAGACTTCAAAATTTTAGCTAAATAATTTTCAAGACGGTGAAAAAGGTGTTATTTGAGGACAGAACTGTCGGATGAGAGGAGTGAGGAGGAAGTTCAAGCCATCGATCCTAATGGGAAAGGATCATATTACCTTCTCTCATGTCTCGCCAATAATATTACTAGAGATTTAATATGAGGCAGAAAAAGCAAATGAGGTTGATTAGCAGTGTTTGTCAACAATTGATGCTGTCATCCAGCAGAGGAATATGCTCTCTGCTGCTTCAGAAATTTAGTAGTTTGCATGTCAGGACAGTCATGACAGTCTTCAGTCAGAAGCTTTTTCATTTCCGTTGCAAGACTAACTGCTCTTGGAGAATCCTCTTGTCCACAGCATCATCATTCACACCTCTTTGAAGATACTTGGTTGCCATTTACAACAATATTTAATTTTTCTTTATGTTGTAATTTAATATGAATTGTCCAGAAGGTTACTGCTAAAAGTATTAACATCTAAGGTGACATTCTGAACTTTGAGAGCCAGTAGGTGGGATTCAACTCGCAGCATCTATCTGCCTTTGGGAATTTAACATATCTATTTTCAGACCGTTCACCCACACTAACACCTCTGCCTACGGCTTTTCCAACATGCATCAAATAAATCCGGACTAGAGAAATGATCAGGCCACAGCAGGTAGAAACACACGAGTCCGTGCTTGTCGCTGGATCTGACAGGGTTTGGGTTTTTTTTCTCTCTGCTGCCTCATACATCACACTGACCCAGTTCTCACAGACTGCCTCCCTGAAGACACAGAGCCAGCGATAAGAAGGCAGAGAGGGGAAGGATGACAGCGCCATGAGACCATGTCAAACTTACACTTCACCAAATCAAGGTTTCAGAGTTCCTAGTTGTCTGGCAGCCATTTATTAAATAATCAATGCAAATGTTTTTGCAATGGCTAAGCCTTAAAATGTGGACCTGGTCAAAAATAAATGGATGGATGGACGGATAAAATATGCAAACAACTGGATAAAGAATAAGATTCCTTATTCTTTTGACATTTTACAAAAGTTTTACTCCTCTCACAACATCCAACTTTGCTGACAGAACAGTTTCCTCTCTGGGCAGAAGAAGAGCATCTCCCCTCCCACCACCTCGCGAGTTCACTTTGGTAATGAGGCATCTCAGTGGGACAGTAGCATGTACACACAGACAAACACAGAGAGTTCTGTTCGGGCAGTGTGACCCGTCAGGTGACACGCTACGTCTTGTGACACCAATTAGGGAGAAGGGTCACTATGGGGGCGACGAGGACAAAAGAGATACACACTGTGCAGGGTGAAAACGAGAGAAGTTTCTCACAATGTTTCACACATGTCACAAGAAGAAAGAGAATGAGATCAGATCCAATCCTTCAATAATGAGGAATGTGGACAGCAGAAAGAGTAAAGTAGCTCTAACACAAGATACCAGGACTGGTTGCCAGCCAACACCCCCGTATTCTGACCTAAAGCCTCCGCAGCCAATCAGCAACCAGGATCTTTACAACTGAGCTCTATTCAGCAAAAATTAATTAGGCAAGCAAGCAAGACGAGCTGCTGGGTTCAGCAAAGGCCGCTAGACCACTGCTTTGCAGCACAACGGTCACCAATATCAATAGTGAGTAATAAAGATCAATTCAACATATAATTTGTGTTTGCATTGTAAAATACAGCAAATCTTTTGTATCCTATTGAATCATAGTTATTTAAAATACTAGAATGTCCCATAACCTGAACTTGACTGCTTATTGACAACTGGTGGATCAATACTTCCCCATCGGCAAAGTTCTTGCATCTGTCGGACATTTCTACAAACTGCTGAAGAAAGCATGAGGGCTGTGTGTGGAAATCCTGCATGCAGCTGCAGAGGGGTCGATGAGGATTAACCTCCAGTCTGGTGACATCTACCACCCCCAGCACTAATGCAACTTTACTGAATGCTTCAAGCACTAGAAAGCCCAAACATGTTTGCTCTATATGTCAGATTGCAGTTTTAGTGTGATCACAGTAGACTGCTTGGGCACCAAATTTGGTAGGTTACTCTCTGCTTCCCAGTCACAGATTTTTATGTAGATATTAGTTAGGGTTTTAAAAGCAGGGAGAACCATTCATTTCCTTGGTGTGGATTGGCAGTAACCTTAACTACAGAAATAACAATGACTGTGATTGTTAGCATCTGCTGTAATGACAAGAAAGTTTACACTGTGCATATTATAATCTATTTGGCGTTTGATGGATAAACAATCAGAAGGATATGTGGTCAGATGGATGAACCGACATTTACACTAAGGGGCAGGAAATAAAATTTTTCCCCATGCTCATTATGCAAACTGCATTGTAAGCTTGCTAAAATTGGAAATAAATACAAAATTTGCTCCAACCACTGCCCTGTGGTACAAAACAAGTACCACACAACTCATGTGGTAGGTGGGCCTTTAAACAGGTTGAAGGAGAGGTTCAGCAGCAGCTCAGATTGTGCCCATCAGGCAGAGCTCATCCCCCCAAGGACAACTGTCTGATTCTGAGGGCAGGGGCGAGGCTGCCGCTCCGATTGGCAGAGTAAACAAAGGGAAAAGATGGACCACACAAGCTACAAAGCTGTAGAGATTCAGAACAAGTTTCTTCAGATTTAACCAGAAATCTGCAGGAAACAATGTTTCTATTCTTCTGAAACTGGGCATTCTGATGTTAATTTTCTAAATGCAGGAGAAGTGTGAAAATAACAGGGCACAGAAGTTGGCACACCCATAGCAGACAGGTCGACATGGGCGCTGTGGGCTCCGGCGTGACTATATATGGTGATTCTGTACTGCAGGGAGAATCTTCTCTGCATACCACTTGCAATTCAAGGATTCATGTTTCTCTCAGGCTTATCTTGGGTCATTTTTTCCTTCTTTTGAGTCATGATATCTAAAGAGAGGCCCCAGACTTGGTACACTCAGTCAGTCAGTGCCACTGATAAGCAAGGAGAGCTTAGAAAGAAGCTCTTTGTCTAACACATGAGCATGTAAAAACACTGAGGTCAAATATTTGGAAATACGATGACTAATAGAAGAGAGTATAAAATGTAACTTCTCGACAACTGGATAGTTCACACATGATAGAAGTGTTGACAGATATCTGTAGTCAGGAGGACATCAGAAAATCTTGTGTAACCAAGGGAGCAGATCACAATTTCATTAGAAAACAACTTAAATATCAGTTTGTAAGCTTATTAATGCAAAATTTGAACTGAAATTAATCTCCATCAGCTTACATACCAATCAGCTAACTGTCCAAACCAACATAAGTGATTTAAAGTGAGCTTTTTAACCCTAAAGCAATTTTCATTAAGGCTGTCTGTCAAAAAACAGAGGGGGGAAAAACTGCTTTGCTGTGTTTTCAGAAGCTGACTGTAATCTGGCACCTTTCCAGGGGCGATGGCCGTTATCCTGACAGACCGAGCAGGTTTAGAGACAGGAGCACAGCATGGCCACGAAAACATTTGCATGGCATTTTAAGACCAGGAACTCAGCTTCTTCCTTCGTTTTTACAGTGTAAAGTCATGATATATTCACAGATTTCTGTATTCTTGTTTATAGACAGTTTTGCAGAAATACAAACAGAGTTTGCACATTTTAGACTTTGAAGTGGCTATGAAATCTTCTCAATATCTTTTTTCACTTCTGGATCTTGACCCAAGTCAGATCAGTGAATTTTTAAAATATATTTATCAATTTATGTCAGTCTTCCATATGGAACATAAATTACTTAATTTTTACGATGCAAGTCTTTTACACATCTTTGTATTCCTTCTTCATATTTCCACTGAAACCAGATTTCTCACCACCACTTTAAATTATTTTCTTCCACTGCAATTGGTGCCATAAAACAACAACAGAAGAACAGCGGAAGCAGTGCAGAAAAGTAGCAGCTATGGGAGTAGGGTTGGAGCAGCATTCATGTTTTATTCAGTAGCTTTCATCTTCTTGAATCGTACATGTTTGAAAAGGATCGCATTAAGCGTTGGCCATTAAGACAAAATTTAAAACAGGGTCAGCAGATATGTGCTGCCCTTTAGATTTGACCTTATAACCAAACTGCTCTTTAATTTCATTAGTCTAAAGTATTATGTGTTGCTACTGGAGATCAAGCCTACTTCAGGTTGTCAGTCAGGTTCTGTTCTAGTGATTTTATTCTGAAGGACTAAAGTAGGTAGCTGAAAGTGTGGCAGTTGTTATAGATAATTCATTAGTTTTGAGCATCTTAGACATCATTAATGGGAGTTTGTCACAACAATGAATCAAAATTATTACAAGAACTTTACTATGATAAATGTCTGACAAATTCAGAAACCTTTTGTGAAAATGTCTCAAAAAGAACAAGCTCCAACACATTGTGACAACAGGAAAGAAAAAAAACCTGGGGGAGAAAGAGGGTTTGCAAAGTGTGACCAAGCAGTGGACAAAGCAGAAAAGTCCTCAGAGGGAGGACAAAACTCCTCCCAGTTTTCAGTTAGAGGGGAGCCTGTTGTGATTATTCAGTCGGTTGGACTTTGAAACGCTGCAGACAAACGCCTCCTTTCTACAGACCCCAGCGACTGACGGAGCGAGAGACCCAGAACGGCCGCAGAGACAAGCCGAGCTTTGTGGGTTCTGTCTGGAGCCGGACAGCTGCTCCTCTCTCAGTCGCTAACGCCACATCCCTCTGGCCAGTTCGCTAATCGACAGCCGATCGACAGGAAGCCGCTGCAGCAGAGCTCCAGCACTTGGCAGCGACTTCACTGGAGACAGTTTGGGCTTATCTCATGCAGGCTGCCTGAAACTACTACATCTTTTGTGTCAACTGCGAGCTAATCTGACAACTGTGAGCTCCGTTCGCAAATAGAATTAGCGCCGAACGCTGAATGTGGAAAGAGATTAAATGGTCCAAAAAAAATAAAAATAAAGAGGGAGAGGCTCTAATTCCCTTCTCCATGATATGTTGAGTTTAAAAACATGTGGTGGGAAGATAACACGGAAGGATCCACATTGAAAGAGTTGACTTCAAGTAGTCACATGAGCGCAGTTTCAAGGAGGGGACAGACTGGGAGTTTATTATGCTGGAGAGACTGAATGGAGGTCACTGGAGCACCGAAAGCCTACACAAAACAGCATTAACCCTCAATGCCACACTTTGAACTGGACATATCTGCTGGGTAATGCCATTTAGTAATCCGGCTGCAAGAAGAAGAGAAAAAAACAAAAAAAACAACATGCACAGAAAGATGAATCCATTCCTGCTTGGCGATGTCTTCCAGCAAGCAATGTCAGTATAAGGCATGAAAATGCAACACAGAGTGCAGTTGGACAAGAGAAACAGAATTAGTCACCAAATCAGGAAAACGTTTCTTGTTTTTGTTGTAAATAAACCGAAAACATAAAGATAATGACCAGACTGTAGTTGAGAAAAAATAAACCTGACTATATATAGTTTTTCACCTACTGACATGTTTTCAATTTATTCCCCATTTTTTTAATTACTGAATTGAGAGAAAAACTGGCATCCAAAAGACAACCACGAAAACCTACACTTTTCTGATGACATCACAAAAGGCAGGTCCCATTGTTTACCATTCTTAATAGCATATTCTCCTTATCTGCAAGTTTTTAAATCAAATTTCTCTGTCAAAGTTCTTCACTTTTATTCTGTATCGTTGCATCAGTGTGTTTGAGCCGTATGATGGAACACAGAATGGATTTAAACATTAAAACAGTTCATGACCAACGCAGACTAATTTTCATTCTTAAAGATCTTGAGCAACTGTCCATTGAGATGACGTTCATGCATTGCTGAATGACATGCTGCCGCTGCCAGAAGTGATACAGGCACTTGTAATGACCTCACCTTGCATGCCAACACAACAGAGGAAGCTACAAGTTAAGACTACATGCAGAGGCGCCATTTTGGGATGAATTTGTTCAGAAAGAAAATCAGATGGGAGCATTCAAACTGGTAATGAACAGTTTGAAAGACAATCCCAGTAAGGAGATTGTTTGAGTCAAACTCTGGTTTAAACCTGCAAGGTAAAAACCCAGAGATTCACTAAACAGCAGGTGCTAAAATGCACTTTTTGAGTTTGAAATAAATCTGGAAAAGGGTTAGAAACCTACATAAGCAGGGCTAATGTATCCCTCCATTTTGTTAGATTTAAAACCATATAGTGAGGACGAAAAGTTATTCTGGTCAAATTCAACTTCAGCATCTAGATCAAAAATCAGTCAAATGTCACGCCGCCATATTGTTTTTCCAATCCCGGCTGATCAGCTAGATTTTTGTGCCTCTTATGCCATCAACACGAAACATATAAAGAAAAATCTGCTGTTTTGTTTCAGTGCACTTTCTAAGAAACCTTGTGTTTTCTGAAATCCTGAAGTGGAAATCCATTTTTCATTGCAACGCTGTGCATTATTAACCTGTGTACATTTATTTGGAACACACACACAAAAAAAATCCACAATTACATGGTTTTTAAAAACAGCTTTGAAGGCTGCAGAGTCACAACTCTCATTGATAACTACTTCATATCCCAGTCCACTTCTGGATCAAGAACTTCAGGAAAAGATCAAATATGCAATAATGTAGGAGGAAGTTGCCATGACAATATGGCATGCAATTAAACCAGATGCAGGAAAAAACTGAATTCATCATTTCTGTCCCACCAGCATTTATCGCTGAATTTCCCAAAACACCTAAATGTTCTAGAAACAGTCTTTGGATGCACATGAATGATGAGCCAATATGGAATATTAATAGTAAACTATTGTAGTGACAATAAATGTGTTTTAAAATGAAATATATAAATTGAAATTTTACTGTCTTATATGCAAACTATTGATACATGTTATGACTAAGATCAAAAAGCCACAACATTGTGTATATGGGTATGAACTTCTGAATATGTAACAGCAATTTCAAAATATGATACCAATACTTTTTTGTAACATCGGATACATATTTTTAAAATTTATTTCCCATTTAGGGGACTTGTTGCTATACTAAATGTGCACTAAATCCTTTGTCAGTTACCTGAGGGAACACTGAACAATAAGTTAAGTTCAAATTTCATAATCTGAGCAATCTCCTGTTAAAGTTTAAATCGTGTTTCACCCCAGGAAATGTTGCATGATTTTAAGTCCTTTTAATGCTCTGTTGGTTTGTGACATCCGACTCTTGGAGGTTTCGCCTACATTAAGGCGAGGGCTTCTTACCTACTCTTTTGTTGATGCAAGATGGGTGATGCATCAGAGTTTACATGGTCTGATTCAGCCATTAACCCTCACCTCCCAGGCCAACTCTGAACAATAACACCAGAGGGGAAAGCGCTGCTCCTTCTCCCTCCATGTGGTCCAACCTAATCATCCAGCCTATTGTCCCTTCCTTTGTTCTTAGAGTTTAAAACAGAACAAAACAACAGATTAGATGAAAACAGGACAGGCCATGCTTCCAACCAACCTTGTATACTTGTCCATAGGTGCCATTTCCAACTACCTCCACCAGCTCAAATATCCCAGCCGGATCCTGCAGTAGAGAAAAAGGACAGGATGGTTCAGTAACAAAAACTGCTGCATCTTAAAACTGATAACATTGTCCGGTGTCCGCCAGCTGTTGCGCCCTGGTCTCCCCGACATGCCAAACGCATCTCGAACAAAGGAAAATCAGACACTGGCAACACCTCGACGAGCCTCGGCGCTCGTTTTAAAGCGTCTTTAGCGCACAAAACCCGCTGAAACCCAGCCTGAAACCTGCTCGCGTCAAGCGCTTAGACCAGGACGCTTTGCGGAGAAATATGAAGTAAAGAAGACGCAAAAAAGAGCAGGAAAAACACCGTCTCGGATCCCCCAGCACTCACCCGCAATGAAGCCAAGTCTATGTCTACCAGACTTTTAGCTGGAGAGTCGTTCGCCATCTTTTCAAATAAAAGCCGGGCTTCCCTGTGACTCTGCTAAATGTGGCTGCTGTATCATTTGCGAGGGTTTTTTTTTTTCTTGGCAGATAAATTAAACATACGGCGCCGGGTATTCCCGTCAAAGGAATCCGCTCTTCGGCAGCAGGCGCTCGGCTCCAGCTACTCCATGTTGAGGTGGCAGCAGGCTGCCTGTGTGCTGCTGCTGCTGCCTCGCCGCTGGGGTCAAGCTAACGGTCAATGTCTGACTTCCGCTGGGCCGTTTCAAAATAAAAGCGTCTAATCTGTCCTCCCCAATAGTAATGTTCATGAAAGATAACCTTTATGACATGTAATATATTGTTAGATATGTTATTGAAATTGTATAGACAAGCATATATCTTCTATATCTGGGTATTTTGTTGCTTTTACTGCAATCAAAAAAACACAAACAGGTTAAACATATACAAATAACTCAAGTAATCATTTATGCCCGTTATTTGTTGCTTTTTTCAAGCATAATTCATAATAATAATTCAGTTGATGTATTATTAGTATATTAGTGTATCAAAGAGCTAGTAACCACGTTAAGAATCAAAATACAATAATTTTTAAAAATCTATTTGCTCATGCGTTTTGCAGTTTGCAAGCTGCTTGTATATTTTTGCGCAATTTTCTCAGCTTCCTGCCTCTTTAAAACAATTTATTACTTTAATCATATTGGTATTTTACCATTATCCACAAGACCTCAAATGTACTTTTGTGAGTGTTATGATATTGTTTTTGGGCTATTCTTGTGTAGCTGCTTGAATGTTTTTTCTTGTGTAGGTCTTGTTCGCTTTATGTTCATCTGTTCATAATATCGCCATTTTTAAAAAAGTCTATTCTTTATATTAAACCACACTTTGCACATGATTTTATCTTTTTCCTTCTTGTGTTTGGGTGCTTTATTATTTTAAGATATGAGATGTCTAATATGAATCATTTTTTGCCTCTCATTTCACAGGCTCATCTATCTCCAGTTTTGGATCCTCTGCAATTTTATTAGCAATGCATGTAAAAATAATAATTAATAAAATATTATAAGGATGTGTCTAGGTTAAATCTACAATAATATTGGATTCATTTTCAACCAATCTATTGTTATTTTTCTATTTAGCAATGTATTTTCCCTCTTTTACTGTTTCATGGTAACATCAGAAATTGTCTTTCTTTTATGTTGAAGGTGAAGCCACCCCAGCAGAGCTTCTCTTCTGTCTGCTTTCCTCTGGCTTCATGCTGATTTCGAAGAGAATCCCTCAAACACAGGAAGCCGGTTGGCTGCACACAGAGAGATTAGGGCTGGGTCTCTCCTCAGTGAGCGAGGATACAGTGATGATAACACACAATTCCTGACTGAACTGTCCGACCGACATCAGCCTGCACGGCTGGTGTTTACACAAAGCACCTCGGTGGGCAGACAGGTGAAACGAGGGCAGACGCCAGCCTGGATCCACATGAATGTGTGCACATTGACCTACAATGTTCACACTGGCAAGCATGGGTGTGGCAGATGAGGGTTGCTGTGTCTGGACAGTTGACGCTTTAGGAGAAATATGAAGGATTTTTTTGCTACAATAATTTCCAGAGGTGATTACTATCTTACTAATAGACAAGTTAAAACTCAGTGCAGTCTTGCAGGTTGTACTAAAAACTCTAATTTCTGCAAACCTTACTCAGTTTGTTGATGTCGTTCAATCACGGCTCTGCGTCTTTATCTCAAGCCATTCTGCAGCTGCACCAATAGTCATAAATCCTTTAAGAGCGCTACATGCCGTCATGCTCTGAATGCTGTCTAACAAAGCAAAAGCAAAAGGCAGGATGTCAGTTAATTGCCACCATAGTACAGTGAAAGGTCCAAACAGAGAAAGACAATCTGCAGCTTGAACAAACTTTACCAAGACATGCAAATAAAAAGACAGGAGGAACCAGTAGGGCAGGCTAGAGGGGAGCAACAAAGCTGAGGGAGAAAATGCAGAGAACTTTTCATTCAATGTATTTTACTTAGCAGGCAAACACAAAGTAGTCTGTAAATGAAAAGTCAAAGAAAATCTGAAAACATGCATTTATATATTTAGAATTAACAACCCAAGCTTTCAATGACTTGCCAAGCATTGTCCAATCCATCATCTGAACATGGAAAGAGTATAATACAATATACACTCTGTGTTATGGACACCAAACACTACAACCTTAACCCCCTCTACCCCACTCGAGTCTGGGGTGGAGGTTTCCGTAAGATCAGAGATACAAAACATTTAATCACTGTCATAATTAATGATTTGGAGACAGAGAACTGCAACTTCAGTCCTCAAAAACCATTATTCTGCTTCTTTTAGATGTTCACAGATGTTCTACATACAGTCTGGCTGATTTTTGCACTCAAAAAATGAGCTAAAGTTTGCATAATTTCCTCCTGCTTCACAATTAAGCACTTTTTGTGTTGTCTATATCATTAAATCCAATTCAAACACAATGCAGTTTTTGGTTGCAACATGACAAAATGGGGAAAAGTTCAATATTTATGACTATAACAGTGTAAAACATGACAAACGCTTAGTAAATTAGTCTCAAAATGAAGACACCAGAAATCAAACGCGAGCATTCAGCAGATAACAAATGTAAACTCTGCTCCTTGTGTTTTTTGTGATTAGTGTCATCTTATGTCTGGGATGTTAGTTTTGCCCACAGAACAGGTGACATTTATCAATCCAATATTTCACAGCAACAGCCTCGAGTGGTGGCAGTGAGATCCAGGGTTCATTGGAGTTCAAAGCTGGTCTCACTGATCATTCAAGTATTTACCGCCACCTGGTGGATGTTTGACATCACTGCATCCACTGAATTAATTATCTTTTTTTTTAAAGATTCATATCTAAGATGCTAGTTTGCAATATTTATTAGGTAGAAATTGCATCTTAAAGTTGTCCACTTAGCTTTTTTTTTTTTTTTTTGTGAATTGTTACAGGAGGTTGTTGGGATAACGTC
Organism: Poeciliopsis prolifica; assembly: GCF_027474105.1. Lineage (NCBI taxonomy): Eukaryota > Metazoa > Chordata > Actinopteri > Cyprinodontiformes > Poeciliidae > Poeciliopsis > Poeciliopsis prolifica. The sequence goes on from NW_026562430.1 coordinate 69,742, forward strand.
AAATGTCAAAAGTGAATCTGAAACAGATATACAAGGTTTGTCTTGTGTCCCTTTAAATTGTTTGCACAAACTTCAAAAAGGCAGCAAAGAAAAAAATGAAAACCCACCACATAGGTATTTTACATCTTTATTTTAAACCCAGTCCCTGAAACACAACTACCCACAGGGAGCCAATAATGCTTTTAAACTTGCAGCAACTCATCACCAAATTCCTAATATAAATATGAACATTTAATAAAAAAGTTTTCATTGCAAGTCGTGTTAAGAACATTTAAGTGTTACACTTCTTGTACAAAAGAAAAAAAGTAGCTTTCAAAATCCAGTGTCGGCACAAAGAGTCAGTTTTTCAGTTTATTATTACACCCATATTAATCTTCCACGGGTTTTTTTTTTTCCCTTGACAAGACATTTGTTTGCCTCGGTTGAAGCAAATTTCATTAATATAAAAATGTAAAAAAGTTAAGTCATAAAAACCTTAATGAAAAACCACAAGTGCTCAGTTTGTTCTTCAAAGAGGACCTTCAATTGTAACAGAACAGGATCTACAGCTGCACAGGTGCATCTGAAAACATCACCCAGGAGTTTAAATAGTTAACCAAAAATGACTAAACTTGTCTAATTAATCTACATAGTAAACATGGTTCAACTGAAATACTGAAATAAACTTTTAAAGGGGCAGTTTTGTGGGGGTTTTTGGTGAGATTGAAGGTTTTCCTCAAACACAAATCAAATAATGAAGGCAACACTCCTGGTATGTTTTTGATGAGGGAATAACATTCTAACATAATGTAAAGCCCCCCAAAAAAATTAAAAGTCAATTTGAGATAATACCGCCCCTTCAATGGTATTCTAATTTACTGAGATGCACCTGCAGCATCATCCATAACGAATCCCTGAATCAGGAGATCCAAACAGTGCAATAATATAGCTACATTTACAGGACTATATGCCTGTATAACAGATGATAAAAAAATGAAACATAATTATTAAATACAAAACCGTTACCTGTGTTCTTTGTTTGATTTACACCTCTCGTTAATTAATTATTATATCGACTACTTTCCTTCAGTAAAATGATAATTCTCAGGACAGCTCATCCCAATTATTCCAACAAAACCATTCAAATAAAAGTAGGCAATATATTTTAAAGTTTGCTCTTCTTATGGCAGCAAGGATGCTAAACTCCAGCACCCTAGTTAAGTTTTTCCGTTCAGTTTAGTAAAAAATCTGGCGTCGGGTAACCAAACAGCTGGAAGTCGCCGTGGTATCGTGCATAAAGACGCCTGATGTCCCGCTTGCTGATCCCTGAGAAGTAGTGCTCCACCTTGGTCCTGTTGTAGCGCGTGATGCCCGGAGGGATGGCCGGGTACGCCACCAGCTGGTGGATGCCGGCCGCTCTCAGGATGAACGCCGCGTCGTGCTCCAGGGTCTCGTGGTGCCCGACCACGCTGTAGTTTATCTCGCACGGCGCGCACAGCTCAGCGTACGTCACCCAGTGGATGATGTGCTCCCCAAACTGCCGGTCCATCCGCCGGCGGCCCTCGGCGTCTCCCAGATAACGGACAAAGTCCTCAAAGTGCAGGCCGGAGGCGGCCAGGTCGCTCTCGCGGTGGATCTTGCGGTATTTGCGTATGATGGCTGGCGCAATGTCGTGCTTGTACCAGGGTTCGAAGCGCGGGTTCTTCACAAATTTGTCCTTGAACGCAGAAATGAGGCGTTCGAAGGGATCTCTCACGATGAAGAACTTAAAGTAAGAGTTTAATCTGGTGAAGCAGACAGCAAGGATTAAGAAGTAAATTTGAAAAACTCCCACGAGAGATAAAACGTGCACAAAAACGAAACGTAAAATGCAGGAAATCATTCAGAGGACAATCCAGGTTCAATCACTGTTGTGTCATAAATTCTCCAACTATTTATAACGTCTTCACCTGCCTTGCATGAATTTTATATGTATATCCTTTTTCTGACTGATACCTTTGTGAAATTAAATCCTCTTGTTCTAATCTCTCCACAAACTGACTTTCACTGAAAGACGCAAATGAGAGTATTCCAGCTAGGAATGATCAATTGATTAATCAGATTAATGGATTCTTGAAATAATCATCAACTAATTCAGTAATCAATCGATCATTGACTGCAGAATACAGACTAAAAGAGAAAGGTCATTTTCTGAAAGACCCCCAACATTATCAGAGCAGTAATTAGACCCAAACTAAACATTTTGGATTCAAGATAAAATCACCTTCATTTGTAAAGGTTTTACCCAAAACATTTACATAGTTTGAGCTTCATATATGTTCTTACCTTCAAAAACGTTGAAGGTAAGAAAATGTTTATTTTTGCTATTTAAAGTGAATTTAGTCATCTTTTTTATTTTAATGCATTTCTAATATCATATAAAAAGGCATAAGTAGTTAATTGAAAAATCTATAAAATGTGACAATTTATTAAAACAACTGATCGTTTTAATAAACAATCGTTAGTTGCAGCCCTGATTTCAGGAAGTTTAATAGAGGCATGTAAAATTGCACTTGCAGGAAAAAAGATTGTCTGCTCTACGCTATTTACACACAAAAAACAGAACCAACCTTTGAGTTATTTCCTGCGGGGAGAATGACGATAGGCGGGGCAGGCCGTTTTTGTCGTGGTCATGAACGAGGTTTTCTGGGATTTCCTCCACGCTGGGAAAACCTCCTGCGGCGGTAAGACAAAGCAGAAACTTCCCAAGCTTCAAGCTACTTTAAAGTTCAGCTTTATGCATTTAAATTTACTGTAACTCCAGTAAATGTCAGTCCATGCCGTACTCACCATTGAGCACAATAAGCACCTTCTTCCACTGTGTGTTCCCCACTTTAGGCGTCTGGCAGAACAAGATCTGGCGCTTGTCGCAGACAAAGATGCGGTCCAGAACGAACTTGCTGATCGAGACGTGAGTTAAATTCCTCAGGCTGCTGTTCTTACACACGGCTGAAAGATGCTCGATTCGGCTCTCGGAGATCGCCTGCCAATCTGACACAGTGGCCGCGACTGAGGGCTGAGAGAGTCACACAAGAACTGCCATCACTGATGGACTGAATTTCATAACCACTTTTCTTGCAACTAGGAAAGAGGCAAAATAAATAAATAAATATCTGAAATAAATTGCTCACCTGATGTGATGGTGTTTGATTTTGCTTTAATGCGCTCGGCACAGATGCCGGTTTCACCTCCTTTGTGACTCCCACACTCCAACTCTGAGCAGGTCGCTTCTTATAACCTAGGAAAGCACAAACAAATGTTAAGCTGAACAAAAGAGGAAAATAGATTTAAAAATGTTCATATATTGAAAGAAAGGTGGATTAAGATGCAAGTAGCCTTGAAATTTACAAAGTAGCAAAGAGAAAATTAAAAAGTACAATAAGAACAAAAATATATATCCAAAAGTTTTGAGTTTAAAAAATTTGTTTGACAAACAGGTAGAATGAACAAAATGTTGCACATCTAATATTTAATTTGACAATCTTTAGCCTTAATCATAGTAACCATTCTCTGTGCCTTATGAGCTTCTGCAATGTCTCCTGATTGTTTTCCATCCGGTGTTACCTGATTTGTTTTTTCCACCAAGATACAGTACCGATGATCGGTATCTTACCTTCAATAGTTTTAAAGCTGATGAATTTACTGACAAACATGAGGACGAGCAGGACCCAGCCACAAGCCCCGAGGAGCAGCCAGTGGTGCCGCATGATGCGCACATCAGCCCACGGCCGTGGAAAGCAGAAGTTCGCACCTGGACAGATTGACAACACGCAAAATGAGACGCCTGAAACATGACGCCATCATGTGAAAGATGATTCAACGAGGTGTCAACGCGAAAATCACTAAGCGGTACAAATTTCTATAGAATATTAGCATTTGTAGCTCCAGTAGTTTATACATAAATGCTTTAATTGGCTAGCTAGGTGTCTAGCCAGTTAGCAAGCCACGCCTGCTCGTCCCTGACATCCCGCAAATCTTAGTTCATCTCTGTGGGGTTCATAAAATGTGACAAAGCAGCTAGTGAGCCAGGAAAGCATTTCCTCTTACCTTTATGTTGACTTATAGAGAGCGCACAGCTAACTTAAATGAGCAGTAAACATTAGCCATTGCTATCGAAGCTAATGTGTTTTTCACTCCATCCGATCCAAGCGCAGGCTAAATGAACAGCTCCTCCCAGCGACGGGATCGCGTCACTGCACCCTATACTTGCCGTCTGTTTTTCGTTCCAGATGCTCGAGACTCGCATGAACGTGTTCATGTGAGAAGCTGCAGAGATGAAGTCGATAGATGGATAAACACTCAGTGAACTTAAATTAATTTTGAGAAGGCTTAAAAACATTTTCGTTTTGCGGCCTGATGACCCTTGATTCCCAAACTGATGCAAAACAGGATCAGTTTCTCACTTGAAAATTGTAACTTTTTAATATATTTATATTTTCACATTTGAATTTTTCTATTTAAATATTTTTATGTCTATATTTTTAGCTTTTTTCCCCACTGGACTGTGATGAAATTTCCACAAGAAATGACTATTAAAACATTCTTTAGATCAGTTTTCTAATCTTAAGTTGCAAACAATTTTTCCTACAAATAAACAACCAATAGAAGAAAATGTCTTATTGTCCCTCATGCTCTTGTTTTTATGGGTCTGACAAAACTCTAGTAAGACAGATTTAAAATTTTATGTTTTTATTGTGAGATTTGAGAAAATTCAGTCAATAAAGTTTCAGGTCATTTTTATAAAGAAATGCATTTGGACTTTTCACCATGTTCCTTATTATTAGAACAAATAAGTGACAAGAATGAGCTCAACAAAAAGACAAAGACAAGCTTTTTTTTTTATTTTTCCATTTATTCCACAAATTTAATTTTCATCAACGTTGACAGTCTGCAGACCTGTTGAAAAATGAAGAAGAAACAAATTATTATTGAACATCTGTATTGTTTGTACCGACGCTTCAGAGTCAGAGGCCTGGGGATTTTACCTTTGCATGTGGTGACAGGAACGTATGTGACCAGGGTGTAGAGTTTGTTGGGAGAGTCCTCATCCTCATTACGCTTCCTGGAAAGCCGTACGCGCATCCTGTACGGCACGTTCCTGCACAACACATCAGGAGAAGGCGACTCAACAGCTGCTTCAAGTGCCAAACTAGCTAGAATAAAAGCTCACAGGTGTCATCTGTTTGCACTACGTCCAAGTTCAGTTTTGTGAACATCTTGATTTTCTTATCAGAAGCAAAAGCCCAATTACATTATATTACATAAGGCCAGAGCCTCCAAGAATGTATTTAAAAAACAAAACAACAGTGGAAAATTCACATGTTTTTCTTGATGTTAAGCATATTAATTTCCTTTTTGTTTATTAGTGGAAATCACACTGGCTGACTGACCTGATCCCCTTGCTCCACACTGCTTTGTTGAGGCGAGTGTCGATGCGGACATCGGGAGTTCCCATCTCCTTCATGGCGAACTTGCGGATCTCGTTGATGGCCCGGGGAGCCCTCTTCTTGAAACCCCTGCATGAGACATTCCAGCCACATTGACAGCGGAAAGGAGGACAAAATTAAATTCACATCATTGAATTGTTTACATGAACATTTACAGTTTATCAGAAATTACTAAATATAACTTATAATATAGCTTTTGTTCTCTGTGCACAACCAAGAATATTAATCAGTGATGGACCTCTGTGTAAACAGACAGAAAAACACGTTTCAGCCCTTATTTAGAAGGAATCAATACACTGAAGTATTTTGACTTATCCTAATGTTAAAAACATATGCCAAATATGAAGTTTCATTCACCTGGCTTGATGAGAAAGATTTCACAAATTAAACAGAAGTTCCACTTAAAATGTTGTGTTTTTCCGCAGTACTCACACTCCATGAATGCGCTTGTGGATATTGATGGTGTACTCTCTGGTCACCACCTCGTTAATGGCTGAACGACCCTTCTTTTTCTCTCCTTTCTTGGTTGGGGCCATCTGGAGAACATTAATAATACTTTACAGTACCGATTTAGTTGATTTCTGAAACAAATGCTATAACTGCAAAGCAGCTTCAGCCTCAACTAGCATCGATCTTACACAGAAAACCGCCGCGTCAGCATAGATTTGGCAAACTATAACATTATTTCAAATAATATATAAATTAGTTTAACTAAACTGAAAACGTAAGATTTTGATGGAGGACAAATTCTGTTTCTAAAATAGTTACCGTACTTAGATTAGCCACGCTAGCTGAAGCTACATCTCCCGACCCCCTGCTACATCTCATCGTTATAACTACTAAATCATACGTTCAACGATTTAAAACACAATGTAGCCGTTTATATTATTCCTTATATACGTACTTATGACGCTAAAGCGTAATATTTTTGCTTATAAAACACAGGATGGTGATGGATTGTAGATGGTTTTGATCCCGATAAACATACTCACCTCGGCTCGTAGCTGAGGCGGAAGTCGGAAGGACGGACCAAAATGAGAGCGGAGCAGTTGAAGGAAATGGGTCCGTTGGAAATAAAATACACTAGAAACAAATAGATGAATAGAGGTTCCTAATGATTTAGAGTCAACCCGCAAGCTTTTAATGGCAAATAATGACATCGATAAATACATATACAAACATGTGAAACAACAACTTAAAGTTAAGGAAATAAATCAATTATAATTTACTAATTTAATAACCAGAAGACAATCAAGGACTTTTGCAACTGGAACTAACCCATTTCCCCTTTGTGGAAGGACGAACAGTGTTCTTATAAATTAAATATAACCATTTGCTTTATTTACTGTCTGAATAACATTCTAACTTGTTTCTTTTGACTGAAAAGAGAACTATAGTGCCTCAAATATTTTTGTTCAGATTAAATAAACTCTAATCTAGATTCTGGAGCGAACTTGTTTCACTAGCATATATTAATATAACTGCTGCTCTTTACATCACTACACATTTATAAATTACTCTTTTCATAAAGCAGGACCATAAGCTGGACAGTTTTTTTATGTCAGGGAAGGGGTGCCTTTTTAATTCCGATCCTATTTATTAATTATTTGAATATTTTTACTGTCCATCTTTGTATTAACAGGATATTCCTGGACATAGAGCAGTCGTAAATATTTAAAAAATATATATATAATGTACATCGTAGAGGACAGAAATCATAACATGTAAAGTAACTTGAAACAAAAATGATATTAACACGTTGTTCTAAAAGCCGAAGAGCGCAGAGCTGCCATCTGGTGGACATAGAAGGTAACTACAAACGTAACTGAATCCTGTAGCAAGTGATTTTGGTCAGCCAGCTGCTGACACAACCATCCTCTTAAATAACCTGAATGAAATTCCCAAAATTGACTGAAACATTTTCAAAGGCTTCAGGTCTTAAATTAAATTTAAACAAATTTGAAATGTTGCCTCTAAAAGACTATCCTAAAGCTGCTGCTTTTAACATTCCTATTTAATCCATCTGCATATAAAAATTAATCCGATTTAGAACGTCTGAATATTTGAGAGAAACTTAAAAAAAATTAAATCTTATTTAAATAAATGGACACACAGATTTTTATGTATTCTGGGAATATTTCCCAACAAAAATATTAAGTATTTTCAGGCTTATCTATCCTACATATACATCAATAAGCCAATTCAGCAATTAAATCTATCAACAGGATGGATTTTTACTTTATATGGAAACTTCAATTTGCTATTGACGATTATCTTGGGCAAGTTTTTCAATCACAAATGTGGTTTTCTTAAAACAAAACCATCCTTACCCATTTTTCAGAAGAAACTCTGCTGCCTCTTCTGATCCCTAAAATTCATGGACAAACAACAAGATGCAGATCTTTATCATATGATAAACAATAATGTGTTCTCTTTGTTTTCTTCTTCCGTCGCTTCTATATGTTTGGAAGCAATCTGGGACCTATTTTTCAGGTTTGAGTATATCTCATAGCAACACCATGTTTGTTCTATGATATTAATTAAAAAACAAAAAACAAAAAAAGGAAAATAAAACACATGACAAACAAATAGACGTATATTGGTTCTGAATGCTTTCGAGTCAACTAGAAGCATGTTTTGGCCAATAATGACATTGATCAATACATATAAAAAACAACTACTTAAAGTTAAGGAAATATATCAATTGTAATTGTCAAATTTAACAACTCGAAAACAAACAAGGCACTTCTTTTTTTCCAGAACTTTTCTATTTCCGAGAAAACCAAAAGCTGAAAAATGTTTTACGCTACTGATATTTTCATAATTTTATTTTTTATGCCATCAGAATGGGAGGAGGAGAGGTGAGCAGAAAATAATGATTGGTTAAATGAAGGACCCGAAAGGAAAACTTGAGAAAGGGCACAAGAAAAGGCAGGAAGGAAAGGAAGGATTGGAAGATTCTCAACAATAGTTTTTTTTTTTTCCCCAGCAGGAGGTTATTTCACCATGAGTGAAATACAAACCAAGAAATACTCATCAGAATATAAAGAAATAGCTCCTACATATGGCAGGAGAAAATTGGAAGGTTGGCCTCAAGGCATGAGGAAAAGTACAAGACACGCATTTTCAGCTCTTCAGACTTTGTCCCGATTTAACCACAGCAAAAGGACGTAATTCTACATTTATTTTACAATAAAAAACAAGTCAGCATCACACCAAATGTCATTACTTGTACATCACACAGAAAAAGTGTTTGCTCGCGTTCACGTGTGCAGTCTCAACACTACAACCGGATCTGTCCTCATCTTCATGATGTCGGATTTAACGGCAATCCTGAAACAAAGGTGGTGCAAGGGTGAAGTCGCACTGAATCCAAGGCGATCCACCGAGCCGACACGGCCTGCCCCATTCACATCCTCACTGATTATTCGCTAAGCATCAGGCTTTTTCCTAGAGGGGATTTCCTTTTCTGTGGGTTGACAAGGAAACTGGACATGGCAGTGTTTGCCTGCTAGTGCTTTCCACACTCTTCAGTTCAAGTCATGGAGTCACTGCCAAGCCATTCATTTCAGCTATTTTAAGCACATTATACTGTTTATACAGACTAACAGAATAGTTTGGCAGTGCTTTTTAGTAAGTTCATTCAAGTCTCTGCAGGATGTGGATTTTTACCCTCATCAAATCTGCTCATTTGTTACGACCATGAAATGTTCCGTATTTTCACGACTGGACAGTCAGTTTTGTACAAAGCAAAGAAGCTGGAAGAAAAAATAATCCCCGAAGATCTAACCATTTTAATGCATATTTATAGCAACCAATGCAGAACATACAAAAACAAACGAGTAACTTCAGCTTGTTAGTCGGGGGAAGATCTGTAAATTAAAAATCACTTTTCAAACAGCACAAAAAAATGAATTAGACATATTTAATACAGAGTACACGTCTTGGGCTCACCAGCAGGGGGTCCTAGAGTATTTTCACATGGTCATGCCCTCTTATTACTAAAGAGGGCTCTTATGTAAAGAAAAGTGAGTAGAGTTCAGATAAAGACTGATAATGTGTTTTACTCTCAGGACACGCAAACCTCTGGTTGAGCTGCGCTCAGCTTGCTGCTGCCCGTTTCTGCAGCCTCACCTGCCGGAGCCGACCCGCCCTCTGACCTCTCCGGGGCGGAGGTCTGACCCGCCATGGTCCTTCTGAAGAGACGGATGCTCATCTGGAGCAGCTCATTGTCCACCACAGGTGTAGTCGGGTACTGCTTCGTTTGACCCTATTGAAAGGAAGATATATATATATTTTTTTCCACACGCATAACATTTTATTAGTTAATAGTGAAGGAGCATTTAGTTACCTTTTCGTTTTTCAACAGCTGCCGGCGAATGGCAAAGTCCCTGCGAGCGCATAGCGCCTTGCAGCAGGGCCCCAGGTTGCTCAGCAGACCGGCCCGCTCCACCCGCCTGTTCAGGGCGGCCATGTTCAGCGCTCCCAGGTCGTGCTCAAAGAGCTTGTCAGCATCTGATATGAGACAAACAAGAACGTAATCAATGACAAAATCATTTAAAATCAGGAGCAAATCAATATAAAATAATTTGAAAGAATAAAATAGTAAAATAATAGAACAAAAACATCTCCTTTCCCCACTTTGTTTTCCCAGTTTTAAGTAGATTGAGCTAAATAATGACCATCAAGAAAATCTTTACTTTATTCACCAATATATTTCATCTGGAAAAATTGATTATGCCATTATGGAGTCACATTGCCTTGCTTACAAACTGTTTGTTTCATTGCTTTGTTACTACATAATTTATATTTACCTAATTTATGAGCTTTTTCCCCCAATATCAAATAAATCTTAGAACTATTATTTCTGAATTCAAAACTTTAAACTTAAAAATGAATAAACATTTTCCAAACTCTGTATGGAATTGGATGCATATAGAAAAAAAAGCAAAAGAGCAGCACCATCAATCAATGATTTTCAGAAAATCTAAACACACCTTTGGGATCGTCCAGCTCCGACTTGCAAACCTCTTTGACTTGTTCCAAGAGTTCTGGGCCTGCGAGGCGTTTGGAAATTCCTGCCCTCAGCAGGACGGCGCCCGGAGTGAAGCGCAGCAAAGCTGCACCCGCAGCGCGCGGCTCCTGCTTCTGTTTGGGCATCAAGCTGGACCAGTCCACATCGATCACGTCCAGAGGACCTGTGCACATGTGCGAGGTAAAATAGTTGTGTGAGATTACTTCAAAAATGACCGCAGAAGGGAGAAAAAGTACCATCACCATACCTGTGATTTTCTCCTCCTCCTGTTGATCCTCCTTTTTCTGGCTGTCGGCCAGAATTTCATCCAGCTCATCGTCGCTGATGGGTTCATACTCCTCTCCAACAGAAGCGATGGACTGCTCATCTTCTTTACCATCATCCTCTCCTAGAAAAATAATCCATTTTAATTCACATGAAGAAATGCAGGAGATCCGGGTTTTTTGTCTCGTCTTCTCACCGTCGATGCTTTCTGTCTTCTCCGGCTCACGCTGATCTCCAGCTGGATGGTGACTGTTGCTGGATTTCTCTGGCTCTGGAGAGTTGAAGGCTTCTCGTGGGAGCAGAGGCTCAAAGTCGCTCCTCATCAGGTCACCTCTCGCATCTCCTCTCGCTGCAGCTCTCAGGTCGGCGTGCGGCGGCAGGTCCATCATCACTCTCTCCCGTTCTCGGTCGGCACCTCGGTCACCCCGGTCACGTTCCCTCTCGCGCTCGTGCTGCTGGATGAGGCCCTCCGGGAGCAGCCGCTCGCGCTCCCGGATGTCCCTCTCGCCCCTTGGCAGCGGTTCCCGGCCGGGACGCATCAGCAAGGGGTCGCGACCCCTGCTCGGCCAGTCCCTGGGTTCCTGTTCCCAGTCTCTCTGGGGCTGGACAGGCTGCTGGAGGTGCAGCGGCGGAGGTTGCTGCTGGTTCTGCTGGGGCCGGAAGTCCTTACGATCTCGCTCTCGCTCGAAAGGCTCCCGTTCTCGACTGTCGTAGGAGCCGGCTCGCGACCTTGACCTGCCCTGCCGCTCAGAGTCCGGAGAGCTGCGCCTGGAGCTGTGGCTGCGGGAATCCTGACGGTCTGCAAAACAAGTCAGATTGGAGAAAATTAGGGTTGTTTCGTCTTAATTACTGCTAGTCTTTCAATAAATTGTTAGTCCAGCTAAGAATTAATTATTTACTAAATTAGCTGGCAATATTTCAACAATTAATTCATCACAATTAATCTGATTAATGGCTTCAGGCAGGTTATGAATCCTGACCTGAAGAGGTGCTCCGGCTGGGCTCCCCTCTCCGCAGCTGATCGATTCTGGATTTCCTCTCGCCCCCAGGAGGATCGCCCACCATCGGCCGCTCTCTCTCTCTCTCCCGCTCTCTGTCCCGGTCTCTGGAGTTGGAGCCCTGCAGCCGGCCGCGGCGCAGGCGGGGACCCTGAGGGTCGTCCAGGTGGGCTGACTCGCTGGAAGGCGAGCGCGGGCGGCGAGACGACGCCCGGCTCTGGTTGCTGCCCATGCTGCTGCTACGCGCCGGCTCTGGCGGAGGTTTCCGCAGCAGCGGCTGGGACATGAGCGGCTGCGGCGTCAGAGTCTGCAGCAGCATGGGCGGGTCCGGGGAGAGCAGCGGAGCGATGGGTGTCGCGCCCACCCTGTCCCGGTCTCGGCCCATCCTGTGCCCGGCCACCCTCCTCAGAGGTTCGGAGGGAGTCCTCTCAGCAGGTTGGGGCGGAGCTTGTGTATCCACAGCTCCACCTCTGTCTGACTCCTCCTCATCGGACCAATCGCTGAAGTTGTTTGTTTTGGAATGTGGGGAGCGCTCCGTGTTTGTGGTGGCGACTCCGTGACGATCTGGCCTCATGGACAGCGGTGGCGTCCGGGGGCCTCTCTTCCTTTTGCTGGACGCCGCCTGGACGGCCGTCTCCTCCTCTGACACGTCAGACTCCCCGCCTGGCGACCGTTTCCTCTTCCTCTCATGTCCCTTCTTCTTGGCTCCTTTTCTCGGCGAATGTAAAGGTGGAGGAACGTCTGCAGACAGGTTAGCTGGAGGCTCTGTGGGAGCAAGAGCGCCCCCTACAGGAATATCCTCTTCCTTACGTCCTTTTTTCACGCCCTTCTTCTGCGTCTTCGTCTTCTTTTTGCCTTCCTCGTGAGACTGTGCGGTGGCGTCTTCGCTGCCCACGGGAGTCGCTGCAGGTGGAGGCGGTGGAGTGGATTCTCTTTGGTCTCGGACTCGGCCGCGTGAGTCTGACGTAGCGTCAGGGAGGTACTCCCCCCGCCTCTCGCCTCCTCGGCCTCGATCTGCACGCGTCTCCAGCTCGTCGTGGCAGCCGCGCGCGTCCCGCTTGTCCCTGGCTCCTCGGCGCTCCTCGTCTTTCCAGTAAGCGGCCTTTTCGCTCGACGCGACGCTTCGTGGCGGCGATCGAGACAAGCGGTCCTGAGGCCTCACCACCTGGCTCAGCAGACGGTGCTTATCCCCGCCTGCACACAAAACATGTAGACGGGGAGAAATGCTAGAAATTAAACACCTTATTTTAGGGGTGTAAACTACATATTTACAGACGGGTAGAAACGTCTTGGCCCCCCGATAAAGACATATCGGGGGGACAAATAAAACATTTATTCTGTTTCTTAAGTTCTGCTGGGATTTCAGCTTCTTTTTCCTTAACTGAATAAATTAACACATAAATTAACTATGACATTTTTCAGAGCGGTTTGTACCGCTGCAGTAAAAGCTGCATTCATTTCAAGGCTTTTCAGGGATTTTTTACCAAGAACGCCAGCAAATGGTCGCGTCTGATTGGCTGATAAACAGAAGGGCGTATTTGCCTTACACAAGCAAATCAAACAGGAGTGTGTCCTTGTCAAAAAGATTTTCCCTACTGTCAGATGGAGGCAGACACACAGGGCTGGGGAGGAGGGGCTGCGGGTGGAGCTTGGCCTGCCCGCGGCCGGTCAGGCGCTCACTTTTGTCCTCGCCACTATTGTAGCCGTCGCTGTCCGCCGGGCTGAAGTCCCGCGCCGTTCGCTTGGGCAAAGGCTGGGGGCTGGGGCTGCTCTCCACCCGCAGTCTTTTACGACTGCAGAGAGGCAATGAGAACAGAACAATTGTGAGGCGTAGGCATGAATTTTTATTTCAGAACATAATTTTAAAGTGCCATGCTGCAGCATAACGAATGCTGAAGCCCAGGAAATATCATTTTTATCATTTCACCTATAAAATTTGCTAATGTAAAATTACAAAATTTGAATTTCCAAATAATTTTTTAGGTATTTATCCCATTGTGCTTTTTAGATTACACGTCATAATCAAAATTAACATTCTTGTACTTTGTAGATATATACAATGCAAAAGCACAAAATCTTACCAAGTCTGTTTGGTCTCATTTTAAATGCAAAACTTGTTTTAAGTAAAAAATTATTCAATATTCATTATTAAAAGTACCAGTTCCACTGGCAGATTGTTCACTTTTAACAAGGCATTTTTCCAGGTTTCAAGTAAACAATCTGCCAGTGGAACAAACACTTTTGATCAATTTTAATATATTTAATTTAAGATGTTGCTCAAAAGTTACTTTTCAGTAAGTTTTGTCATATTCCAAGTGTAGATAAAAATACTTGGCAAGTTTTTGTGTTATTAGACCATTAAAATGTAATTATATTTATTTATTGTATTCATCAGATTAAGCAGAGTAAAGGAGACAGATGAAGACGTGCCTCATCTTCCGCTCGTCCCTGCTGTCCTCTCTCCTGTCCCGCCTCTCTTCCCTCCCTCTCTCTCGCTCCTCCCATTCTCGCTGCCTCTCCCGCTCCCTCTGTTCTCTCTCTCTTTCCCTCTCTTTCCTTTCCCTCTCTCTCTCGCGCTCCTCCCTCTCTCTCTCTCGTTCCCTCTCTTCTCGCTCCCTCTCTCGCTCCCTCTCTCGCTCTCGTTCCTCTCTCTCCCGCTCTCTCTCTCTTTCCCGTTCTCGCTCCCTCTCTCGCTCTCTCTCCCTGGCCCGCTCCCTCTCTGCCTCTCTTTCTTTCTCTCTCTCCTTCTCTCGCTCCTTCTCTTTCTCCCTCTCTCGCTCCCTGTCTCTCTCCCGCTCTCTCTCTCGCTCCCTCTCGCGGGCCCTGTCGTCCCGTCTGTCCTCCCCTCGGTCCGTCCTCCGCTCATCCCTTTCTGACTCCTCAGATCTCCTCTGATATCTGTTTGGAGAACCTGAAAAAAAGAAGGACAAATCAATATTTTCTCCCACCTATGCAAAAGGTCATGAAGAAAAAGAAGGTAGAAGGAAAGAAAGAGATAAACTGCAGCTATTGAAAAGTTATTGCAGATAGGAAAAGAGAAATTAAGAAAGAAACACTTGAAACACATCAGATTTATTTCTTGATCTGAATTACTTAAATAGATGAAGTTTTTAAAATTAAATTCCTATCAATAATAAGCGTAGGCTGAGTATGAATAGCAGACGATTATTTCCAGACATCCTTTCACAGCGTCGCCCACCTCTGTCTCGGTTGTCACGATGATCCCTCTCTCCGTGCCCCCCCCTCCGGTCGTAGGACGAGTCTCTGGCGTGGTCTCTCCGGTCGCTCTCGTAGCGGTCCCGATCCGAGGCCCTGTCCGAGCCTCTCTCGTTGCCGCTCCGCTCCGCGCTCCGGTCCCGGGCCGTGCTGCTCCGCGACTCCCAGTTGTCATAGCCGCTGTCCAGCTGGGAGCTGCGGGAGTTTCTGTTGGAGCCTGGTGCAAGAAAAAAAAAAACAATGTAATTCAGGGTTTTTGGAGGTTTCGCCAACTCAAATTTAAGACTTTTTCAGATCATTCATATCAGTCGATGTCAATAATTATCAATTTCTTGTTTTAAATATCTGAATACTACCAAAGACTTTCCTCTGCTTACATCTCCCAAAATGCTGTATGATTGTGGATCAGTTACTGTTACTGATTTGTTGCCCAGGCTTTCTACTTAGCAAAGATATATTAGCAGCTATTTAGCGATAGCCTCAGTCGTCTCCAGTTAAAATGCAGTGAGTGAAGATGTCGGAGTGTCTCAAACATTTGACTGACAGAAAAGTCAAAAATAAACTCTAATATTGCTGCCAAAATGAAATTTAAGACCAGTGATTAATGTATTTAAGACCAACTCACTTTTTAAAATGAGTTTAAGATATTTTAAAGGCATAATTTTGTGGACATCCTGGAAATGAAGGAAGTGAACCATATGATGAGGTTTGCATTTTGTGAGACCTTTATCAGAGGCTTCGTTGGCACGCCCCCTTCCTCTGCCGTTCCTCTCAGCTCTGTCCAGCTTGCTCTCTGTCCTCCCGCCATCATCCCGTCCGTGACCTCGCCCGTAAGCCCTGTCGTCCGGAGGCGGCTCCTCCTTCCTGTAGGCGTCGCTCCGCTCCTTTTCCCTCCCACGCTCCTTCTCTCGTTCGCGGTCGCGGCGTTCCAGCGACTCCCGACTGGAGCGAGTCTCCGCCTTGATCTCTCTGGAGTCCTTCAAATCCCTGCCGTCTCGGTTGTCACGGGAATCTCGGGTTGCTTCTCTCGCTCGCTCACGAGCGTCACGTCGCTCTCGAGTCTCTCGATCATCTCGAACTTCAGAGTCGTAGTCACGATCGTCGCGATCCTTCTCCCGTTTGCTGCGGCTCTCTGTTTACAGACAAAACACAGAAGTTTAAGAGGAAATTCTAACTGCAGCTGAATTCATCAGTGGAGTCTTGAGATATGCCAGAAAAAGCAAAAGATACCATCTCTGTGGTCGTGTCTGCGCTCCTGGATGGGCGGGGTCCGTTCTCGGTCGCCGCGACTTCGCTCTCTGCCCCTGGAGTGGTGGCGGGCGGGGCTGGACCTGTCGGACCGCCGGTGTGGGGAGGAGGCGTCGTGAGAGGCGGGAGGCGATCGGGAGCGACGAGAGTGGAGAGGCGAAGAAGCAGTAACCTGCACCGCGGACTTCCGGTGGTAGGAGGGGGAGGAGGAGCGGCGGCGCCGAGGGGAGGGGGAGAGGCGATGGGCGGAGGAGCCCGACTGGGATGAGGGGGAGTGGTGGCGAGGGGAAGTGGGGCTGCGTTGGTGGCGCAGCGGGGAAGGAGACCTGCAGCGACAAAACCAATCCTTCATCACTACTGTGTTTCAATAATAGATCGGGGAAAGTAGGAAGAGCACTTTCAGCACTTTAAGATACAATTTCAAACTTCTCCACTTTGGAGGTAAAACCAATTTAAAGGGATGATAAAAAGAGGACCTGGACAAACCTTTGAGGGGGGAAGGCTAGAGACGAGGCTTTATGGGAAGCTTTGGGAGAAGCTGACTTCTTCCTAGGTGGAGGCGAAGCGTCTCTGGAGGGAGACGACACGCTGCCCGAATGCTCCTCTGACGTCAGCGCACGCTTGGCCTTGTGGGAACTCTCTGAACGATCCCTAAAAAAACAAAAGAAGGAAAGTAATTAAAAATGATGATAAAATCTATTTTGTTTAACAAATCTGGTAAATTAAATGTGGGTTTACAAACATGTGGCCCAATTTTTTTTGCATCATCTTGGATTGCTCGGCATTTAAAACACAAAAAATTTGGGTTGTTCTGGAAAATTGGAACAAAATCAAACAGCTTGGCAAATGTACAAAGTATTCAGTGGAGGCAGCATCATGTTTGGAAAGTTTAGTAGAAAAAAACTTTAACGAAGTCCCATTTTTCTTCCATGTCACCTTTCTGCACCAATTTAAGTTGGTATTTAACATAAAACAAAAAAATTAATATATGTTTTCATAAATTATGGGCAAAGGAGAGAATAAGAAGACTTTGGTTGCCACAGCTGACCTGCGTTTCTCCTTCTTCTCTTTGTGTTTTTCCGTATCTCTGCCCCGATCTTTCCCTTCCTTCTGCTTCTCCTCGGTCTTCTCCTTGTTTTTGTGTTTGCCTTTATGCTTCTTCCCGATCACAGGAATGTCCAGCGGGACAGGAGGAGGAGGACTTGGCGTGCGGGGGCCTTTTTTCTTGCTGTGGCTTGCTTTTGTTGGCCTAACAAGACATAAACTCCATATTTACATAAAAAACATAGCTTTCTGCGATTTCAACTGAAGTTTAGTTCCTGCAAGGAGGACAAAACCGTCTTCTCAAAGATTCCTCCGTACCTGGCCGTTTCTGAAACAGCTAACGCCAGTGCTAACTTCTTCTCCTTCTTCCCAGACCCCACTCCTTTGACTCCACTCTTGTGTTTCGGAGAGCTGCTGGACTTTCTGGACACGGGCGACTCTTTGGAGCTCAGCAGCTCATCAGAGACCTGATGGACGGAAAGGATCAAATCAAGAACCACGGTAACAACCACGCTGCGTCTGAGTCTTTGAGAAATCTGCCGCCTCTTACCTTCGGTAAACCCGTGCTTCTGGTTTTGGCGGGGGTCTCGTCTTTCTTGATGACGATATCTTCTCTCTTGTCCAGGTTCTCCTGCTCCAGCTGCATCAGTTCTCGCTGAATTTTCTGCCGCTTCATCTCGAGGGACAACTCGTAGTCGTAGTCACCGATATCAGAATCTGAACGTCAAATGAGAGGAGATAAATGTTTAGTGCACAGAAA
This sequence comes from Poeciliopsis prolifica, assembly GCF_027474105.1. Lineage (NCBI taxonomy): Eukaryota > Metazoa > Chordata > Actinopteri > Cyprinodontiformes > Poeciliidae > Poeciliopsis > Poeciliopsis prolifica. The sequence goes on from NW_026562430.1 coordinate 87,772, forward strand.
CACACCAGGTATAGCATTTATGAGCCATAACAACATTCTGTATTATTATTGTTGAGATAATGCACCTTCACGATTAGTTTCCCACTCTGCAGGTTCTTCTTCACTAGCCGGGGTACGCTCCTTTGTGATCTTTATGTCCTCCTTCTCTCTGTGTCGCCCTCTAGAGGGATCTCTCTGCTATTAAAAGCAAAACTTACAAATCACTCAAAGTACGTTTATAAACCGTTCTATTGATTGTTTTTGATTAATCTGGGCTTAAAACAACATCTTATGGTTCATTATTGCTAGAAAAACACTCTGCAGCAGAACTTACTCTCACTGTGGGGGATGTAGGCTCGTCTAGGTCTCGCTTTAGGTTTTCTGGGTCAACATCCTGTCTTTTATTCTTCATCCTCTCCCGCAGGTCACCTGTTGGCCTCTCGGTTGTCCTGCTCGCACAAACAGATGTGCTGAGCGTTTGGTTTGATGCGGGCAGAAAGAGGCTCTAATCTAATCTGCCTGCAGGTCTTACCGGCTGAAGGTGAATCCTTTGCTCCGTGGCTGAGTTCCATGTGTGTAGCGGCAAGTGTTGCCGTAACTGCAGGTACCGGTTTTCAGCCAATTTCTGCAGTGACTCTGAAAAGAACGCACGTGTTAACCTGAGGACTTTAATTTTTCCAGACTAAAATGAGAAAAGGTCCCATTCAAAGGCATACTATTTGGTGATACATTAAATATAAAACCACATATGGATAACCGGATTTATGGATGACACATACATCAGCAGCATTACTCCCGGTGCTGGGACCGAGTCTCTCAAACACGCTGGGCCGGCGAGAGGGGGCGGCGGGGTTGTTGGTGCTGCTGGTTGTGGCGCTGCTGCTGCTCCCGCTGTCCGAAATGGTTTTTGAATTCTCCACTGTCACCTTCCGCCTGATCTTGGACATTCTGCAGGACTGGGAAAGATTGCAGTACGAATAAGACTGTTGGTTTGAGCCAATTTTTATGTCGGACTCGCATTTTTAGTCCCAAAATGAATCAACTGTCAACATGGTGCACTTTGCAAAAAAATTTAAATATCATATAGATTAAAGGACAAGATGCTTTGATGAATTATCAAAAACTCAGCAGTACATGGAAGGAAGGAAATAAATATATATATATATAAACTGTTTTATTAGTTTTGTGTTTTCACAAACAAGCAAAGGAAAAAATGAACTGTCACTGCATTCTGTCACATTCACATTATATCACGTCAAATTCCAATTTTTCTGAACGGTGGCCGAGTTTTTTGTCTTACTGCTGTTGATTTTGTGACACAACAAAAGACATTCCAGTAGACCTGGTTTTAATATTTCCATAAGTCATGCAGATGGAGGCGGTGAGGAAAACAGCAATGAATAAGCAACAGATGCATCAACGCAGCTCAAACAAGTTAGAATTAATGCTGCAAAGCCTAAGGTTTTCGAGTCAGCTTGTATCTAAACATTTAGTCATAATACTGCACAATATTCTCATTTAAACTGTATGAGAATTTATTGGAACTATTAAGCGGTTTCAAAGCCATAGCTTTTGACTGGTTCATCCGGGAAGATCCTAGCAAATTAAGGCTAATGCTAACATTAGCATGGGCCCTGGAGCAATTTGCAGCAGAATACAGGCTAATAATGAGGATGTAGAAACTAGGTCTCACCCAGGATATTGTTTCGGTGTCGCATCTACTTTAGACTAGTCAGCGGAGTGAGCGCTTGTTAAGATAACAAGGCTTAATCTCTCAAATCAAAGGCGGAGGCTGCCCTGACAGGCGACATGTTGGCGGAGAGTCGCTCAACGTTCTTCTTCTATGGTATTGTCAGAGGAACTCTGCAAGTGGTTGAATCAATACCGCCTCTACCGACGTCCTAAAGCGTTCACTATTCTGCTGATGAGAGAAAAACAGTCTTAATCTAAGAATTCAGACAAAAGAAGAAAATATTTTTTTCTAAGATTTAAGTCTGAACTCTTAAAAAAATATAGAAATTTCCACTTTCATCTAAAAATCCTGATTTTAATCTCAGAGTGACTGCAGCAATCCCTATAATTTGTGCACCTTTTTCAACAACCATTTCACCTTCCACTCAATTTACCATTTATTTTTTGCTGCAGCATTTCAGACAGTTTTCTCTAAAACGACCCTTTGTATGAATGAGTGTTGAGCAACTGACAAGGCAGAAAACATAACATGCTTATTAAAAATCCCTCAGAAAATTTACAAATATTTTTCTTTACATTTCTCATGAAAAACAAGCTGCTGATCAACACTGGCACCACTGAAGTGGTATTGGCAGACCCATCCACCACAAAGTCGTGTATGCATGTAAAAAATCATACAATTCCATTAAAAAGAGGAGAAAACAAACTTCAATGAGTTTCATTTATTTATTTATTTGTGTCATATTTTTAACGTCCATTATTGTGAAATAGGTTTGAATTCCTCACATCTGACAATACTTCTTTCTACAGATATAAACATTTTCCAGCACTTTTGTACATTTTGGCTGATGTGATGCTTCAGCGTATTGAAAGTCAGAAGGTGTAATTCAAAAGCTGCTGAAAACATTTATATTCACAGCTCAAGCTGCAGGTCCAGCTTGACGGGAACTCGTTGCAGCTTGGGGTTTCTCCATGACCTTCAGAGCAATGGTCTTCGCCGCGAGCAGGGCTTCATTGCAAGCGCCCTGAATGTGGGACGGCGGCAGCAGGAAGCCATATCTGCCACGGTCCTGCAGCTCGAAGGTGAAGGAGTATTTAATGCCGAGATTATACGCCCAGTCGTCAGAGCCACCGGGAGACAGGTCTGCAGGCAGAAAAGGTGAAGGTAATGTATGCCTTTAAGAAGTCAAAGGTCAACAAATGAATATTCCTTACAAATTATCTGGGCTCCTGCTCCATATGTGTAGATGTTCCTGTAATATCGCTTGATGTTATCTGCGGCAGTTTTGACGATATCATACTATATATATAAAAAAAAAAAATCCATATGGTTTCAGGATTTTGGAACCTTTATGTTTCAGCTGAAATAAATCAACCAGACCAGTTCACTGTGATTCTCGGCTTCATCCGTGGTGCAGGAATATGGCATGATGAGCATCTGAGAGTAGGAGTGGATGCTCAGATAGATCTGAATGGACTCCTTGTGGCTGCGCAGGAAGTTGGCGACGGCGTGAGACTCTGGCTCCGATTCAGGGAAGGGGCCGCAGTAGATTTCCTCGCAGGGATCAGGAGAAGCTCCTGTCGCTAAGTGAAACAGATGAATAAACTGCATAAATAACGTGCTCTTCTTTTCTTTTTCTTTCACGTTTGTAAAACATTGGAGGGATTTTTATTTTTCTGAACTTACTGCACCAGTTGGCATCGAAGTTTCTGTTCAGGTCAACTCCGATGCAGGACGTACCCTTTTGGGGGGAACGGTTCTTCCTCCACATTCTGCTCTGAGGTAAAGAGGAAAAAAAATGTTTGCACAAATTCTCAGGCATTCTTCAGCACAAAATTACCTCAGACACACATGATGCAACTAGATCCTAAATCACAATAAATAAAGTCAAAAAATCAGGAAAGCAAAATGGCTTTTTAACCGAATGGTTCAAGGTAAAAGAAAACATTCCATAAAAATGAATGAAGTTCATCAAAATGTTCACCAAAGGTTCAAAAAGAAGTTTAAATACACATAATACAATTTAAAAAGGGTAAAGCAATAGACATTATTAAAGATAAAAAAACATTGCTAAAGAGATCTAATTTGCTGTAACAAAAGACTCAAAAGTACAAACTGAAAGCATGAGTTGTAAAACTCTGGAGGGGCTGCAATGACCTAGTGTTAGGGTGGGTGAATCGGTCACACAAAAAAATCTGAGCTTTATTGAAGTGTGGCAAGAATAAAAACAAAAAACCCAAACAAACAGAGTTTACTACAAGCCGTGTAGGAAACTAAGCAAACAGTGCGTTTTCCAGATGTCCCTACTTTCGTCCAGGTGTATTTGTATCCGTCTGGGTTCATAACAGGCAGAACGTAGAAGTCCATGTTGTCCAGGATCTGAGTCATTTCAGCGTTCACGTTGTAAAATGACAGCGCCTGTGAAGGAAAAGAGCAGCTGGCTTTTACATCCCTGGATCAAAAACACTGACATGGTTTTCAGGGTGGGTGTGGGGGGTCCGAAATAAAGCGTGCTCACATAGTGGATGAAATACAAGCAGAAAGCAGGAGAGATCCACTCTCTGGCATGGATTCCACAGTCGATCCACATGGCTTTCTTGTTTGGTCTGTTATTTAAAGACAGCTGAAAAGAAATGCAGAAGTGTTCCAAATGACAGAAATTGAACCCTCTGCTCTTAATTGCACCCCTTTGTAAAGATGTAAGAATTATAGAAAAAAAAAAAGGTTTAACTTCTACAGCAGTAGCATCATCTCATAATGACATTTTTTATTTAACTGGACAAATAAGCACATTTAATAAGAAGCTTTTATCTAAAACTCCATAGAAATGGTTACTTCCATCCCTAAAACTCTCTCTGCATGTGTCATGCAAAATATAAAAGAAGAAACACTTAGTAAACTTAAACAAAACAGTTTTTATTCTCAAATTAAACCTAGGGTTTTTAACACAAGTAAAGGTTTACCTTTAGAGCGTACAACGGCCTTTTCTCATATGAGGAGCCAACAAGAATAGCTTTAACTTTGTCTGGATTGTCATGGACTGTTCTGTTAATCCAGTCATAGATCTGCAAGAGAATAGCACAGCTATTAAAAGAAAAATATTTTTAAAAATTGAGTTAGGATCTCCCACGAAGTCTCACATCCTCTAAAGTGTGGTATCTGTAGTAAAACGTTGAGCCACTTCTTGGGTCGCCGGAGTCGTTCCTCATCTGCATTTCAATGATCTCGTCAGCATTGGGTAGCATCACTCTGCGGTGAAGATTTCAAACATGCTCAAATGCAACACACACAAGCAGCTGTAATTTACAATAGGAGCGACATACTCATATGCAATGTCGTGTCTCTGCAGCAGGTTCCTGACCGTCTCGGAGCTGTTCCCAGGAACGTAGAGATGGACTTGTGTTAGCTCTTTGATATTGTGAGGTGAAGCGGGCTGCCATAAACCTGTCTGAGAGAAAACGTCCAACGTTACCGTCTGCTGAAAGAAAATAACCCAATGAGACAAGAAAACGGCAGTAAAGATGAGAACAGTTCTACCTGGTGCTGGGTGGACACATTCTTCAAAATCTCCACTTGTTCTTGAGTGTTAGGGGTTATTGATAAAACCTGGCCACTGAAATAAATGTAGAAAAAACATCAACTTCAAAAAATAGATTTCACATTTAATCGAGTTATACTTGTATGATAAAAACATTTGTTTGACAATGTAAGACAAAAATGCAAAAGCAGAATTAAATTGTAATACTTTGACCGAAATCTATATATAACTCACCATTGCTCTTTATGTTTACATAAGTTTGTTTCTGTCTGACACAGTGTTATTTTCTATAACTTACAGCAATAAAATGCAAACATTTTCAAAACTGAGATCAACTAAAGCCATTTACCTCGTTTTTGTGCATTGCCCTGTCTGTAGAAGCAGGTCAGAATTTAAAAAGAAAAACAACACCCAAAGAGTCGTCATGATGAATGTCCAAGCTCTGTCCAAACCGTGGGGGTAGGTACAAAATTATTGATTGAAGCCGTGTTTGTTCAAGTAAACTTTACCTTTGAGAAAACAACGAGCAGGGCAGAGATCAAAGAAAACAGTATTACTTAATTAGTTATTAACTCGTGTCATATAAAGCTGTGTAATATGAATATATAAAAAATTACCCAAACACTTTTGAGTTTTCAACTCAGTTCAGTGAGGCGCTGGCGCAGTGATACCGCCTCACCTGTTGGGGGCGCCGGAGAGCTAACTCAATGCAGGGAGCAGAGCCGAAGAGGTTGTGACGCACGGAGCGGGCTGACGCCAAGATGTCGGCTCACGATCAGCTGGTGATGTATTTGTGCGAAATAACGAGGTAAGATGCAAAGAAAAGGCTAAAACCAGCGGATAAAAAAAATAATGAGGAGTTTTAATATAAATTATACTGGTTCCTGTTTCACTTTGTGCAAAAAATATAGATATAACGGGGAAAAGAGTAACTGTATTTCTACGCATCATTAGTCTATTTGATCCATTCTAATTGTAAACATATGCAAGCTTTTGTTAATCCATTCATGAAATCTATTCTTTCAAATTTTAGTTTTATATCCTCGCTGTAAAGTTGTGCCCAAAAACTCTGACAGCTTGATTTAAATGGTGAAAGAATAGCCTTAAAAGATGAATAAATGTTGAGCTGAACAGAATCTTGTTGCCACCAGTGCAGAGCTTGCTCAGTGTTAGCTGATGATGACAACGTTCAGATGCAAAACATATTTCTATTTTTTATTTATGAAACTTTGAACCGGGTGGATATTTTTGCACCAATTTTGCAGATTCCTCTCTTCCTGTAAACCACTCTGCACCCAATGCAGCACAAGCGAAGATGAGCCAAACACAAAGTGCATGTCTCTGTTTCAGGTTACTGTGGAAGTTGCTGCTCCCGCTGCTGCTTCTGTGCATGCTGCTGGTCGCTGTCCTGGTCCTGCTGGTGCTGGCCGTCCGTCTCTGGCTGCAGAGCAGCAGGAATGCTCGCCGGGCACGGGAAGGTCGTCCCACAGTGGCGTTTTTCCACCCTTACTGCAACGCTGGTGGCGGGGGAGAGAGGGTGCTCTGGTGTGCCATCAGGGCTCTACAAAACAGGTAGCAATAACATTTTAAAGAAATTGTTGTTCAGCGGGATAAAATGTAAAGATAATAGTGCTGAGTTTGGGATTTTTATTTCATGAAAGTTGCCCTTACCAGTTAACGCAGCCAGGCTGTTTGCAGGTACGCGGACATCAACTTTGTGGTGTACACCGGGGACCTGGGCGTGACCGGCCAGCAGATCCTGGAGGGAGCCCGTCAGCACTTCAACATCGTGCTGCCGCGGCCGGTCCGGTTCGTCTTCCTGCAGCACCGGGTCCTGGTGGAGCCCGGTCTGTTTCCACACTTCACCCTGCTGGGACAGAGCGTGGGGTCCATCTTCTTGGGATGGGAGGCCTTGACCGAACTGGTCCCGGACCTTTACGTCGACTCCATGGGTTACGCCTTCACCCTGCCGCTGTTTCGCTACCTGGGAGGCTGCAGCGTTGGGAGCTACGTTCACTATCCCACCATCAGCACTGACATGCTGTCTGTGGTGAGGGAGAGGAACCCAAGGTAATGCCTACCTGCTTTGACCAAACTCATGCTGCTTTCTATGTACTAAGCTAACAAAGTGCGATTGTCTCAGGTTCAACAACCCAGACTTCATCTCAAACAGTCTGTTCCTGAGTGCCTTTAAGTTGGTCTACTACTGCCTCTTCGCCGTTCTCTACGGGATGGCCGGCTCCTGCAGCGACGTCATCATGGTCAACTCCTCCTGGACCCTTGACCACATCCTGTCTCTGTGGCGCTCCCCCAACCGCACCAGCGTGGTGTACCCACCCTGCGACGTCAGCGCATTCCTGGACGTCCCGCTGGAGGAGGATGGGGACAGGAAGAGCCACTCCATCGTTTCCGTCGGCCAGTTCAGGCCAGAGAAGGATCACCGGCTGCAGATCAGGGCCTTCAAGAAGGTTTTGGATAGGAGGGAGAGGTCGGGCGTCAGGGAGGGGCTGAAGCTCGTTTTGATAGGCGGCTGCAGGAACCAGGAAGATGAAGACAGGGTTCTCATGCTTCGGGGACTTTGCCAGGAGCTGGGCATCGCAGACAGGGTGGAATTTAAACTAAACGTATCTTTTGAGGAGCTGAAGAGGCAGATGAGCGAAGCCACCATCGGCCTGCACACCATGTGGAACGAACACTTCGGAATAGGTAAAAAATATATATATCTGAAGACTGTCTTCAAAGGGATCATGCAAAATGTTAGCAAGTCCTTAAAAGACCTCAAATTTGTGTATCTAAAATGAATGCCTTAAAAGTATTCAAATAATTAAAAGTAATGAGTCTAACCTGCAGGACCCTCTTGTAAACGTGTGCTTACTGTTTTCTCTTCTAGGTGTTGTGCAGTGCATGGCAGCAGGAAAGGTCATCCTGGCTCACAAGTCGGGGGGTCCGAAGCTGGACATCGTCAGACCTGTCGACGGAGGTCAAACCGGATTCCTGGCAGAAGATGAGGACAGTTACGCAGAAGCCATAGAGAAGATCCTGGCTCTGCCGCCTGACAGCCGCCTGCAGATTAGACGCAACGCACGCCAGTCGGTGGCACGCTTCTCGGATCAGGAGTTTGAAGCCTGCTTCCTGGCAGCCATGGAGCCTCTGATGGGAACACTGGAGCGATGAACAGTTTTCGTGTTTTTTTTTTAATGTCGCAGCTGAGGCATCTTCACCTCAATGCATTCGTGGCTTCATGCAGGACTGGCGTTAAACACGATTAAATCACTTGTCTCATGTAGAAAACACGTCTTGAATTGAAACAGTTTTGTTGCAGTGAGATGTTTCGCTGCATGAGGAGCTGCAGGGTGATGTTGGACGTTTTCGTCTGTAGTGTACATTTTGTAAAATTGTCAGCGGGAACAAATGACCCTCAATTTAAAACCTGGAAAAAGAGGGTTCAAGTAATTGTTTACAAAAAATTTCTGTCTATTAACATGAAATGTGAATAAAACAAAGATACAGTGTGCATTAGGATTTTATATTCATGTATCAGTTTAAAAGATCTTGAAGTGTAATAAATGCACTGGAGTTAGCTTTAGTATGTTTAATTTTGTCTTTTTGTGCCCTGTTTATTTTAAATTGAGTACATTGTAGAAACAAAAATCCAAGGTTTCTGTAAAACAATAAAGCAATGTACACAGTTTTGTTGATTATAAAGTAGTTGACTCTCTGAATGGTTTGTTCTTTCTGGAAAGAGGTTACTCTTTCACAGGATTATATTCTTTTTACATTCTCCAACCTTTGTTGGAACTCTGAATTCTCTTTCTAATCATACAACCCAGACACAGACTTAAAGAGGAGGGTGTACAGAAAATGGATGGATAGATAATATAATTACTAAACATAAATATGATAATCCTGCAAGTTAATTTAGATTAATTTCAAGACTATTTAAATTATCTTTCAGCGATAATGAGACAGAAGCAAATAGTTAAAAACATGTACAGCTGATAACATTCCAAGTATTGAGCAAGAATAAATTAAAACTAATATTCATGACATACTGAAAGAAAACAAGAATTACAATTAGCTCCTCTGTTAATGCAAAAAATTTTGGGGACATTTATAACCACATATTATTAACTTATGAACTCCACACACATCATGCAACTTTTAAATAATGTTGAATTCAACTTTCAGGAGTGCGTAGCTGGATTACAGTAACAAGCCATCTGATCCACAGCTTGCAAAGTAAAATGTGACCACAAGAGGGCAGAGTAGGCCTGTATTTCCAGCCAACACCAAACTCCAAGAGATGTGAACAAATAAGGACTCTGAGACAGGGGTTGAGATCTGGTTTGAACATGTATATTGGGATTTTCAGTTTATATGCAAGAGGAAACATTAACTTCAACCTTCTTTGCATTTACTTCACACTTTACCACATAAATAGCTTACAAACTGCACTCTAGCAAACGTCCCGTCAAGGTGGTTTAAGATATGCCCACTCAGACAAATGAGAAGCATGTTGAAGAAGTCCTTCAGCGAGGCAACCAGCAGGGACCTCCCTCTGCTTTCAACACCAGTTAAATTATGTGGAAATATTACTGATATGTCATCATGGCACAAAAGGACAAGTGGGGAATGGGATACTTCATGGACTGCACAAGAACCCGGAAAATAAAAGTACTGCTGCAAGGCAGGGAAACCCCTTCATGCTCCGCTTTCTAGGCACTGCTGTCCTTGTGCGCTGTCGGCTTAAGCAGCAATGGCACCATGAACAAACAAGACGGGATTCAAAGCACATTCGGTCTAATGCAAAGTCTGATGGTGGGTTATTAAATACATGGTGTAATGCTCTGTACATTAACCAGGCGAATACGTCTCCTTCAGTGTGTACTAAGATGAGATTCCAGTTTGTATTCCTGATTTCAAAAGGCGCTGGGAACCAGTAGTGATGTGGGATGAGGTCCAAAAATCAAGCCAACACACAAAGAACTCAAAGAAATAAACAAACACAGGCCTCCACCTCCATTTAAACACAGTTCCTCCTAATTTTGCATTAAATAATAATAAAAAGTTTTATTTCCCAAGGTGTTCGTGACGAGGCTTCCTTTACATTTGCATTTTTGTAAAAATTGATGAATTTTGAGAAAGTTCTGCAGATAGATACTACAGGTGCATCTCAGTGCATTAGAATAACATCCAAAACCCTACTTCAGTAAGTTCAGAAAGTGAAATTACACAAACATACAAAATCTACTTATGTTCATTTTGCTTATGGCTTAAAACCCAAAATTTAGGTTTCATAATGTTACATAAAAGCAATAAAAAGAATTTTTAATTCAGAAATGTGAGCATACTGCTAAGTAAGGCTTCAATCTGTGTTAAGGAAGTTAAGATTGTTTTGACAATGATCACCAACTCATCTGCATTGTTGTCTTTGTTGTCTCATCTTGCTTTTGATAGAACTCCACAGAACCTCCATTGGGTTTTATATCAAGTAGGTTCATGTGGTGCCTAATTGAAATTACAACCAATTTAGAGACACTTGAAGTACCTTAATCTGCTGATTTTAGATTTGTGGATTACCTGTGTGGAGATGCTCTGCATGTAGCATAATATTTCTGTATTAAAACCCTTCTCATATTTGTCTTATGCAACATTTTCATTTTCAGAGAAACTGAATTTTTTTAGATTCATTAGTGTAGCAGTATCCCTTTGTTCTTATGTATGTTTGCCTCAATCCTACTTGCCATTGTGACCAAACCTTTATCCGGTTTAGACAAAATTTGACGGCCAGAATTAAAAAACCAAAAACAAAAAAATGTGAAATTCATCAGACTTTAAATTATTTCATACAAAAGAAAACATGGCAGCATTCCTTAATTATCAACTACTTCACCAATATATGTAATCATGCATGCATCCATCCATCCCTTTTCTTCTGCTTTATCCAGAGTAGGGTTGCGGGGCTCGCAGCTTCAGAAGGGAGGCCCACACTTCCCTTTCCCCAGCCACTTGTTCCAGCTCTTCCAGGGGAATCCCAAGGCGTTGCCAGGCCAGCCGAGAAACATAGTCCCTCCAACATGTCCTGGGTCTTCCCCGGGACTTCCTCCCGGTGGAATGTGCCCGGAACTCCTCACCAGGGAGGCGTTCAGGAGGCATCCTGACCAGATGCCCGACCAACCTCTACTGGCTCTTCTCGAAGCGAAGGAGCAGCGGCTCTGCTCTGAGTCCCTCCCGGATAACGAACTTCTCACACTATCCCTAAGGGAGAGCCCAGATACACAGACATACAGGGACCTGGCAGCCCATATTAAAGGGCCCGGTACCACATATTCCCGGAGAACTCCCCACAGGACTCCCCAAGGGACACGTTCGAACAAAACACATGTAGACCGGAGAACTCCCATACACCCTCCAGGGCCCTGCTGAGGGTGTAGAGCTGGTCCAGTGTTCCACGACCAGGACAAAAACCACACAGCTCTTCCTGAATCTGAGGTTCAACTATCCAACGGACCCTCCTCTCCAGGACCCCTGAAAAGACCTTGCCAGGGAGGCTTAAGAGTGTGACCCCCTTATTATTGGAACACACCCTTTTGAACAGTGGGACCACCACCCCAGTCTGCCAATCCAGGGGTACTGCCTCCGATCTCCATGCAATATTGCAGAGTCGCGTCAACCAACACAACCCTACAACATCCAGAGCTTTAAGGAATTTCCGGGCGAATTTCATCCACCCCTGGGGCCCTGCCACCGAGGAGCTTTCTAACCACAATGCATGTTTCCCTCTCATTCATACACACACAGAGACAGACACTCAACCCAGGACAACTCCAGCCTGTTATCACATGTGGTTCATGTAGTGATCAAAGCTGAAACATGTGGTTCCGATCCGTTTCTCGTTTTGTATCCAGTACGTGGCATAGCTTTATAGGAATAAAAAAAGAGGAAAAACAAACATGATTTGGCTCAGACCTGGATCCTTCATACCTACCTGGTCCAGTCTTAACAGTCTTGGTGTTGTTTTACAAAATGCACTGTTTGGATTCGGTGGTCGGATTTGGCTTTTTGTATATACAAGATCACCAATTCATCAGTAATGGGCCTGACAAAGTCCTATTGGCTTCATCAGGTCTCTCACAAGAGAATTTAAGAAGTTCAGGATTTCATATCCATTTAGCTAATAACGTCTGTTCAGCCAGCTGCGCTATGTCCTGATCTCAGAGTTCAATGTTATCCGGTAAGTTTGGTTGCATCCCCACGTTTGGGAGGTGCGGGTGGTGGTCCTCTTCGCAGTGTTGCATAGCCTGAGATGTTTCCGGACATATAGCTGTCATTTCCTCCATTGCTCTGCTTCCCCTGGTCCAGTAGCAGCTCCGGGGGCGGCGGAGGCAGCGCCATGTCATCCATGGTCCCCACTGGGTCCAGTTTGCCGGGGAAGCCTGGACCCTGGCGACCCACTGACTTGCGTTTCAAAGTCTGGCTGAGATCCGCCAGGAAGTTGGGCTGACCTGAGCTACCCTTTGGAGATGTGGGTGGAGGTGGAGATATGCCAGGCGGTTCCGGGGTAGTGTTGCTTCGCCGCCCTAGGGTGGGTGGAGGAGTCTTTTTTAGGGAGTTTTTTGCCCATATTGAGTTGCTAACAAGGGAGACTGGCGGCGGAGGAGGGGGAGCTTGGGGTTGAGGGTTTACCACGGCTACCCTTGGGACATCATTGCCTGGAGGCGGTGGAGGAGGGAAAAGCTCAGAGACAGGGGGAGGAGGTGGAAAGTAGGTGGACTCAGGTGGAGGAGATGGAAAGTCACCACCTGCCTGTTTGGCCTGGCTTACTTTAGCTTGAAGCGCCAAAGGTAGGTTAGACAGGTTGAGCTTTCCTGGTTTAGGAGGTGCAGGAGGCCCATTTGAAGGGTCCTTTGAAGGAGATCCAATGGAGGAAGAGACGGGACATGTGGAAGAAGGGGTGCTATTGCCCTGGGGAGCAAACTTGCTGAGCAAATTCCTCCTGGATTCCTCGTAAGAGGCTGATGAGTTGGCTTTAATGCTGGAGTTCCTCTGAGGGGCTGGAGGGGGCTTCTTACCACCGAAACTGGAGGAGCCAGAGGGTGATCTCCTCAGTGGAGAGCCCATGCTTCCAGAGGGAAGTGGGGGGGGCGGTGGGGTTGGGCCAGTGATGGGTGCTGGAGGAGGAGGTGGCGGTGGGGGTGGTGGAGGTGGTGCAGGGAAACTGTTGTTGCTCTCTGCTGGAGGAGGGGGGAACTCTGGAGATGGCAGCTGTTGGTTACCGCCAGGCTGCCATTTTGGTTTCGTTTTCACAGCAGGAGGGGAGAGTGGTGCTTTAGGGTACTCTGCATGGTTGACTTGGGATGAAGCTCCTGGAAACTGACTTGCCAACTGCTTCACCAAAGACATGGTAGGTACAGCTCCCGTGGAGACGCTCACTGTTTTAGTCAGGCTGTGTTGCTTGGGGAGGGTAGGCGGAGGATGGGTGTGACCCTGCTGGAGGCTGAGCTGTTTCTTTAGCTGAAAAGGTGCAGGAGGGGGAGGTGGAGGTGGGGGTGGCGGTGGTGGAGTTGGAGCAGGAGGGAATGGTGATACTGGGGACATGGGCTTGGGTGCAGTGTGAGGCATAAAACCAGGAGTAAAGGTTTTGGGTGGGGCTCGGGGGGGTCCGGGAGGAGGCGGAAACTGTGCTGGTATGGAGCACTGCTGGGGTGGCGGAGGAGGAGGTGGGGGCGGCGGTGGAGGTGGCGGAGGTGGTGGTGCTGGAGCAGGCAGTGGGGAGTCCTCAAGATCGCCGTTGTGAGACAGCAGTTCTCGTGGCGGACTGGGAAACCTCTCCTTTAGCGCCTGCTTCAGCCCGTTGGCGTGAACAGTTTGTATCATGGGGGTTGGTGCAACAGGTGGAGGCAGAGGCGGAGGAGGAGGAAACATCATGTTGCTGGTGTGCAGCGCAGGAGGCGGTGGGATGAAGGAAGGAGGAGCAGCCGGACTGGAAGGGCCACATCGCAAAACCGCCATTGCGGACCCTGGGGTTGGCATTGATGGCGGAGGTGGAGGAGGAGGCGGAGGAGGAGGTGGGACGTTGGTCCTTGCAGCAATGTGATTTACGTTGGGCTTGATGACCTGCGCAGGTGGTGTCGGAGGTGGAGGCAAGACCTGCTTCGCCGTCGCCGGTAGCTTGTGAGAAGTCTTCTGGTTCTGCAGCCGGGTGATGGTGCTGTACTTGTACATGGTGGGGGCCGGCGAGTGGTGTGACACCATTTGCAGTGGAGGCAGTGGAGGAGGTGGCGGCGGGGATGGTGGAGGAGGGGGTGGAGGTGGACTGGGAGCAGCAGCTGGTTCCTGCTGATCGGAACTAATGCTGGGCTGCGGCTCTGGAGACTTGGGTGGCGGTTGTGGAGGTTGTACCATCTCTGGGGGTGGTGGTGGTAGCATCTGGGGAGGTGACGGAGGCTGAAGTGGTTGGGTCACTGTCGGTTCTTGTGTTAAAGATGGCTGAGATGGGTGCTGCTGCTGCAGCTGTGGAGGGGGAGTAAGGATGGGGTGGTCCACTGAATGCTGGCTGTGATGCCGGTGGCTGTGGGAGGAATGCGTTGATCCACGCGACGCCTCCATCCTGATCTGCTGAGCAAATATAAGCAATAAATAATTCACAATCTCTGATTTAACATACATCTTAATGTCTGTGGACAGAAAATCATACTTTAGAATTCTCCTCCATCTGAGTTCCTCTCTTCCAGGCTTCAGAGAAAATGGAGCTCACCACACTCTGAGACCGGCCATGAGAGGAGGCTGTGTCTACTCCACTGTCTGAATGACCTGAATGATTGGACTGGGATTCTGACAGGATGCAAGCACAAGAATCTTGGTTTTTACTTCATGCTGCACTATCAGTGGAGTCTGTGATTGGAAAATAAACTCACCAGGTATACTGGCAGAACTGGAGCCTGACCGAATGCTGGAGGTAGAGAGAGATGACCAATCATAGGCTGCCTCTGTCCTCTTCATTGCTTCCTGGTAGTTCACATATAACTGCTTGCCATACTATAGATAAATACATACTTCAAGTCATTTATGAAAATACATATAAAAACATTGCTGATTGGCCAGAATGAACTGATTTGGACTCACCTTGGCGATGCGGATGCCATTCACCCACTGGTGCAGGGTCCTAACATCGTCACAGCAAAGGTATTTGATGTACTGTGACTTCTTCTGGATTTGGGGATGCTGATAAAGCAAATAAAAATAACTAAACAGACCCATCTAGTGGCTACAGCTTGTATAAGACATTACAAAAGGACACAATATTTCCCATCAATAATCTAAATTTTGCTCAGTAAAAATCAAAAGGAATCAGGATTTGATATCCTGTTGAAAGACCTAATGTTGATCCATTTTAATCCACGTTTCAAATGAGGTACATTGATTTGGATCAATCTCTCTCTGGTCATATGGTTAGAAAACCAAGTTTTTTTTTTTATGTTTTCCTTACTAAGCCACATGACTACATTTTCACGCCTCTTCATCCTCTTTATTTATTAGCTTCTCCATAATAATAATAATGCAATTTTCTAGGTTGTTTACATAGTTTGAATATTTCCAATGTGTCTCTCTAGTAATTTTTAATTAGTTTGTTGTCTTTCTTTTTAAACATCTGTAAAAACTTCTTTTACATTTACAGATAAAGTTTGATTTACTTATACATCAAATTTTAACTCTTAACCAGAGCGTTTGATGGTAAAAAAGATTTCATTTCACCAGCGCTCTCAGTTCCAGTTTACGTCCGGGTAGCAATAATTAATTCTTCATTTTTGAACATTTGTAAAGGTGTGCACATATATTTTTGATTGTTAACAAAGCCCACTTGCACACTATATCAAATAAAGCGCTGATTTTTTTGTAGCTTGTAACTGCCACTTGCTTAGCATGCCAACAAACAAAAGTGACTTTCTCCTTTCCCAACTGTTTTGCAGTTTTCATCAGAATGATAGATAGAAAAACACAAGTGTTGATTATTAAGAGGTTTTCTGCACATGTTAACTCTCTATAACAGTATTAGTCAGTGGTTTTCTTACTTTCAGGGCCAGGCAGTAGTCAGTAGGAGCCTTGTATTTGCTGCGGTAGTCCTGTCCATAATACACATTAACATGATCCAACTGCAGGAAGCACACAAGATCTCTGGACGCCTTTAGAGACACAAGACACAACATTATTATGAATATTTCACTAATTATAAATATAAGAACAAAAAACTTTTACGTGATGAATTAGTAAAATAATTCCTATTCCTATCACTTTGAAAAATACATATCCAAATGTGAACATTACAACATTATAATCTAGATTACAACTAATTGAGAAAGAATTCCACAAAATACTATTTAAATGATGATTACATGGGAGCTTCTGAACATAGAGCATGTTTCTAAATTTTCAGATATTAAGAAGATAGTTTTTGATGGAGAAAAAGGTTAGAAAAGGAAGATAATTTAAGGAATTATGCACGTTGCACATTTGCTTACAAAAATAAAAGCACATGTGCACTTCAGATCTGACACCATACATGATAAATGACTTGAGTTGTTTGTTTCAAATGTTCTTCACAGTGATTCAGCACACAAGAGGAAATACCTCAGAGCAGACTGTGGATCTGGTTCTCATGATCCCAACTCACATTTCCGTTTCACCCTTAAAAGTCTGGCATATAAAATGCAGATTTTTATAAATGTACCTGTTCAAAATTAGAAACATGGCTTGACTTTTTTTTAACTGATACATAAGGCTTTTGCAATTATGCAATTATCATAAAACAAAAAAATGTCCTCCCATTAATTGTTCTTTTTTTATACAAAATGTCCAAAAATACTTAGCAACATTTTCACTGAGTACAGCAGGTTTCTGGACAATGTAACAAGGTGTAAAAGAAGTAGAGGTCTCAGTATTTTATGAAATCTCACTTTAACAAAGTTTTGAGGACAGATAGTTTTTTTTTTGTGCATCTCTAATTTGCTAAAGTATGCAAAAACTAACCCTGGGCCTTTGAAAGAAGTCAAGCCATTACAGCAACTTAATAAAACACCAAAACTGTATCGTTAGCACCTAATTCCCATTGTATCACTTTTAATACAGCTATTTCTCAATCTTTCACATTTTTAATAACAGGTATTTGATGTAATAAATTACACAATACTCACACAAATAATGCAAAAACAATACATGTAAATACAGCATGATATCTCAGAAGGGCTTGTATCCAAAACAATACATTTTATAATAGTTTATTTTTGAAAATATATATATCGTTAACATTTTTACTTGTAACATTTTACAAATATTTGTAGTACTCTTATCTTTATAAAAAATATTTACACATGACAACTATGGTTATATCAAATTATGATGCAAATACTTGCTTCAAAAATGATCTGTAGATTTCTGTAGTTATCTTCAAGTGTCACTTTTATAGTCATGAAAGTGCTAACTTTATTAGAAAGGTAGAGGTCTCAAAAATATGTTGTGTTATAGGATTATTCATAAACACAAGTCTAAGCTGACCTTTGCTTTGCCTTTTGGGACATAATAGATCCCTGAAGCCCTAAGGAGGAAGTAACGCTTTTTCCACGACTTCTTTCCATCCTCTTTGAGCCACAAAATCCCCTCAATCTCCGGCACCGACACCGATCCACCGCAGAAGCATTCCTGAAAGGCAACAATGAAAAAAAGAATAAAATAAAATTGTGTGATTCTCTGTTTTCATTTCCTTCTACCAGCAGTAGAAACAAAACCAAAGGTCGTTTTGCATGGCTTCACCTCTAGTAGAGCTTCTTTATTCCGGTCAGCCATCTCTGACGTCTCCTTCCGCCCCAACAAATAGTTCTGAAAGGGATTGAAGGGAACAGAAAAGTGAGTTGATGACAGAGGAGAGGGAGTGAAGCTGGAAACACACATCATCTTACGTTAAATAAATTATTCACCTCGACTTACTTTAGAGTTTTGACCTACTTTCAAGTTCCCTCCCTGACTGGCAGCTGTGTAAGCACTCAGCATGCATAAACTATGTGTTAGCATGTGCGGCACGAGCAGATTAATGGGCACTCACCTGGGGGTTCTTGAAGAGAGCATACTTCTCGATGCGCTCGATGAACATGAGCTTGTTGTGGCTGTCCCGGGTCCAGTTTAACAGGTTCTCCACCAAGTTCTCATGGTCCTCAAATATACGCTCTGGGAAAGATCATGGCGCAATGAAAGGCCTGTCGTCAACTTCATTAAGTGTGCCTGGTTGAGTCAGGATGGACTGCTGGCTTACCCATCTGCAGCTCCGTAATGGTTTCCACCAGAGACCAGTCTGGACTGTAGCCACAGTGAGACTTATCCAGCAGGCTGTCCAGCACCTGTCTGACCGACTGCCGCTCATCCACCATCATGGTCTTGGAGCTCTCGTCCGACATATGGACCCGAATCACCAGCTGAGAAAGAACAGGAGCGTTAGACATAATTAGTAAAGGTACTTATTGCCCTTTGTGACCAATAAAAGACAGATATCTGTATTTACCACATATATTCAACTAAATACATCTGAATATTAGCAAAATGTTGATGTATAAACCCAGTAAGCAGAAATGTTATGTTGCAACCTAAATAATCGTGATGAAAATTCTTACTTAAGACATTTTCACAGATAATTTGTTCACTTATTTGTTTATTTGTTTTCTTTTGTCTTTAAATATCCATAAATTGTATATAACACGCATTTTTACAGGGCTTTTTTTTTATTTGTTAATGAGATAGGAAACTGAAATAAACCAGTAATTGGTGTTTGTGTCTTTTTTTTCCCTTCAAAACAAGAATTAAAAAAGCATATGCTTTTCCCCTATTTTATTCACTTCTTTATGTTTGTTTGTGTTTTTCTCATGTCTGAAACAAATGCTAAAAACTGTTAAAAAAAAAGTTCAACAGACAGTTCACTGACAGCTTACACTTAGATAGTAAATTCCAATGCTATAAAATATGGCTGTTCCAAGCATACTGATGGAAAGTTTGGTGGAGGGAAAATATGGTAAACGAGCAGCAAGAAACATTTGTACCTGAGTTTGTATGGTAGCCGTTTTGGCTCTAATCTCTTTCAAAGGCCAGGCATTATAATATATGTATATTTTACAGTTACTGAGATGAATAAAACCCCTCTTTTCCCAAAGAATTACCATTTTATCCTCATGTCTGACCGAGCAGTTTGTTGTTATACACAGAGAAACAGATTATGCACCGAAAGGTCAGCGTATGACTGAACTTAGCTGGAGGCAAGTTTTAATTCCTATCGCTGAATCCCTGAATGATAAAGCCAATAACTGCTTCCCCACTCCTCCAATTTTTGTTTTGCCGATCCCTTCACCAGGATGATTGAGCTGAAACTCAAACCAGTGAAGGCACGATGACGGAGCCTCAGACATGGGGAGCCTGACCTACATTTCTCAGAATACAAACCACCCACCCCCTTCTGAATGTCTACTGCATAAAAGTTGATGAGAAATGTTGAATTTTTAATTCAAATACAACGAAGCTGATGGAATTGCATGCATTCGACAAATCACTGCAGCTCATGTTGCAGCTGCACCCAGCTTCCCTTTATCTGGTCATGTCAGAGAAGAGCCCAGTGAGTTGGAACACTGCAGGGCTTCACCCATTGATCACATATAAAAAAAGGAACACCGTTCTGCAAAATGCATTTGTCCTCACTCACACAGTCGGCTCATTCATGTTGAGTCCAGTATGGATGCATAAACGGAGACAGAGGCTGCGGTCGTCCAAACATCAGAGCAGGTTACGGTGGAATTGGAAAAACAAAAAAAACAAAAATCGCTGCATTGTCTTTCAATGCACAGACTGACTTCTTGCTTCCACAATCAAACGCTGCATTGACCTATTTTCCCTGCGCTTCGTTGTCTCGCCATGGATGAAGTTCAAAAGCGTATCTTACGAGATGATGAGTGTTTCGAAAGATCGAAGGAGTATCAGCTCGAGTCTGAAGGTGTTCAGAAAAAAACGACAAAAAAAAAAACGCATTTACCTTTTTGACCTGCGCCTCCTTGATTTTCTCCAGAGCGACACGGATCTTCTCTGCCTTGATCTTGGCGGCTTGCTCCTCCTGGATGGACACACAGGAACATGTTTAATCCATCATGGCACACACGCGGTTTATTCCAATTCAAGTCTTTTTAAAAGTTGAAATGCCACAAACCACATGAGGATTTTTCCCTCCATTTTCATAGCTTACCTGCCCTCTCCAGCAAGATGCCATCATCTCCATTCTACAGGTTAGCAATGCTTACACTTGTGTAATTAATGTTATATAACTGATGTGAATCGTTGCGGCTGCAGCTATGGCATCCCCTCAAACGTGGCACGCCATCATTCTGGATTCAAAGGAAGCTGCTGCAGCTTCCTCTGATCCTCTTAAACAATGCCAGAAGACTCCTAAAGGACGCGAGGCTGCAGATTGATGCAGGAACACTTCAAAGAGCATCTATGAATCCCGAAAAAATATAAAATCCTCAGAAGAAGTGGGAAACACTGTAAAGTTGTTCCACAATGATCGTCGGAGGGGATGAACCTGGGTAAAAGTCTGCGGCGGGGTGGGGGTTCACTGACATTCACATGTGCACCCAATGTGCACAATTTGACAAACCAAAAAAAAAAAAAAAAAAGAAAAAAAGAACGAGATAGTAGGAAGGAAGACGCCCCTCCCCCTTGCCTCTTCCCTTCCTCTCTTCAGAACAGCAGCCAGGCTTTGGGAGCGTGCCCAATCGATGGAGCATAATCCCCACAAATATAGTAGGAGCCGAAGGGGTCAGCCAACCAGAGAGCTGCTTTCTCAGGATCCTCCCGCCAATCGGCAGGAGACGATGGCAGCCATCCGGTCCTGAGGCTAAGCCACAGTGGCAGGGATGTGCGGCGGTGGAATTTGGGTGAATGAGGTGCTGAATATTTGACGACGTCTACAAATGTGTTTGCAGAAAGAGGGTGAGGGGTAAAAACAAGAACCGCCCCCTCCTCCCTTTGACCCAGACTGTCTTTTTCACATGAGTAGTTTCAAAGCAAGCAAAAATTAATGGAGTCAGAGTCGGAGTGGCCCGACTCGAAGCGGCCGGCGTTCAGAGTGAGGGGGTCAGGGTGGGTTTAACCTCAGATTTATCCCTCTGACACCTGCACAATTCTGGTTTCTGATCCTACTCTACCGACACGTTCACACCAAGCCAGTTTTCAAGAGCTCTTCTGCATAGTTGGGGCATTTCTTTTTTATTTGTACTTTGGCATCCTGACACTTTGATGTCTTTCCAGTCTTTCCCCGCCTTGCTCGCTCTCAGATATCAGTATTCCACAGTCGCGAGTTCGTTCTCGCTGCTTGTGCTTTGCAGGATTTCCCTTCTGGGGTGAGCACTTATCATATCATTTATCGCGATGATAAGAAATTGGATTTATTGCCGTTGAGATAAATTTAAGTTACTGACAGTAAATAAAAGAACAAAACAATGTAATTCCATTTTCTTCACAGCTCATTCCATCAGAGCATCAATAAATATTAGGAAATGAAATTACTGTGTGCAGTTCAGTGATATTAGTGGTATCCTGAGGAAGTCAATTTCAAACTGGGAGCCAAAAGCTGCGGCAGCCATACAGTTATCTACAAAATAAGATGGTTATTTTTTAGGGCGTTATCACAATGTGCCACACAAAAAAGGAGATAAAGCTTTAAGTCTATATCCACTTCTCTCCAAATTTCAGCTCATGATTAAACGGCTGCTCAAAAAAATGTAAATAAAAAAAAAATATCAAGATTTAAAACTTGACGACTATTCCCGGGGATTTCAAAATGTCCCAAAATAAAACTTTTCTTCTGTCACCACATGCTTTCTGAGGAGAAAAAAAAGGCCTAATCGAATTGTTTTGTATTAATTACATTTAGATTAGAAATACGACAGAAACCGATCAGGACTGCACGAGCTGATTTATGATGAATCTATGCAATTGTTAAAACCTTTGAGGTAGAGACTTTTTCAACTTAAATAATGAAAAACTACTGCATTACGTTGACAGATACAAGGAACATTAAATCTCAAAAAGGTTGATACATTAGCTTGACAAGATTTCCTCATAAAACAGAAAGTAAATCAACAGTAAGCTGCATGCAGAAAAACACAGAAAGGAAAACCAACACAGATCCAAAGACAAAAGCCCCCATGCATCTGAATAATGTTTAATAAAGACCAACTCATGGTGAAGTTAATGAGGAAAAATTAATTCAATACTACTCATCAATCAAAGCCTTCACACAGATCGCCGAATATGGCGATCTTGGTTTTCCCCAATAGTAAAGATCAGGGATCTGAACCCTGAAAGATGGATTTTTTTTCTTCCAGCAGGCATGCAGAAACTCCACAGACACCCAGACCGATCATGGAGTGTAAAAGGAAGTCACCTTGGTCAGGAGGTGAGAAGGCTTCCCAGCTATGCTTTTCAGAATGAGTGAGGTTTCTCGGTCCAGATAGGAATGCTTGGGTGAGGAACAGGAGATAAAAAGAAAGAGCAGAAGAAGAGACAAAATACAAGGAAGTCAGTGCCAGATGATTATCTGAGGCTTATTAATTGCAGGTGTTGTGATTCTTTTAAAAATAAAAATAAAAAAAATCAATAAAGCAGCGTGGAAAAGAGAGAAGACTCTAAATAAGGCACTCAGCAGTTGTGGTTGTCGTTAGCTGTAGCTGTGGGAGCTGAAGGAAAGGCTGTGTGAAGTGAGAGGCAAATTCAGATGTAGTTTGACTTACAATTCAGCTGCAGTCACACGTCATTTCACAGCCGTTTTTATATCTCATGTTTATCTTTGTTTTATGAACAAAACTGAAATATTACAATCATAGTGCTGCAAAACAGGGTTTCAAATGAACTAAAAATCTTAAAACATCCACACACAAATAACCATTAAATGATTTTTTTTTTATAAGAACTGCTAAAAGTTTTTTAAACAGGTGTAAAACATTCCCAAAAACCCAATTTGAACACACAACAATGTTCTGCATTTTCAATACCATAAAAGCCATTTTCCACTATTATAGCTGACTGTACTCCTCACATGCAAACTTACAGTGGCCTGGTCCACTTCACCCTCACGGGAGGTGAAGTCAAGCTGGCGTCTGGCCGGCCCGCTACAGGCCCGTCGCAGTTTGACATGCTGGAAAAGTCGGAAGGTGCAGGCAGGCAGGCAGGCAGGCAGACGAGCGGGTGCGTGTGTGTTTGTGGAAAGAGGCCAACGGTAAAATCAAAGGATGCAAACAGAAACAAAGTGAACACATGCCGGAGAGAGAGGGAGACATGCAGAATAACATGGTTGTTGTGACCTGACTTATTTTTCTTTTTTGACGCTTATTTTTCTTCAAGCTTCTACAGGCTTGGAATAAAGCTGAGATTTGCTGCGCCTAAAAGCAGATTAAATTAATCTTACCAACACTTTAGACCAGCGTTTCCTAAACTTTAAACACTCACGAGGATTAAACACTCACGGACCACCGAGCTTTAAAGTATCGCCGCAATAACAAAACATCAAAAAAGGATTTTTTTTGTGTGCATTAATTATATTTTAGAACAGGACAAAAGAAAAAATTGAATTGAGTTGGTAGAAACAAACATTTTCTTTCAGGAGGAAAGCCTGACTATTATTTTATTTTAGGTGTTTAGATGCAGTTAGTCAATGTGGGTCGCAGCGCAGCTCACCACGCTACGCATCGTGACAGTGTCTTAAAACAGTTTTGTAAACTCACCCCGAGAAACTGAAAGCTACTCATCCAGACGTGACTTTCTCTGACTACATAAGCAGTCCTGGTGTTTTCGTCAGCTTTTCTTTTGAGTGACCTAGCCACTTATCCATTATTATTATTTTTAAACACAATCCTTTGGTAAACTAATTGCACATGTCGCACTTTGAGCTCACATCACAGCAAATAAACGGTTATTTACATGCAGCACCTCGATGACCACAGTTTGAGAAAGACTTTCTTTAGAGGTTCATCTGGTTTAGTCAGAGAGCCGGTGGTGAGTTCCAGGAGCCCAGAAAAAGTTGTTAACATTGCAATCCAAAACTTTGTAGATTGCAGTGGGTTTCATTACGCAAGAGAATGCACAACACACACCAAAAACATGCAACTGAAACTATCGCCCTTGGTTATTTTGCTGTGTGCTCTGTTTTTGGTTTCCATGCAAACATCATACCTCTGTGCTGGTCTGGTTCTGCCCCTGTGAGCTCGGACTGCCCTGCTCATCTGCCTCTCCGCCCGTCATGCCTTTATCCACATCCAGGGAGTCCATGCTGGAAGCCGAGGCGCACGCCGAATTCATGCTGGAGCGCTGCGACCGAGCCTCCTGCTCACAGGCCGTGCCCACCGAGCCGGTTCTGCGGTGCTGCCCGCTGCCGGACGAGCCGGAGGAGGGGCGCCGCAGAGCTGTGGAGGACACTGAAGACGAGGAAGACGAAGAAGAGGAAGTCTGACGCGCTGCTTCATCCATGCTGAGGGAGGCCTTCTCCAGCTGGGAGGTGATGTCGTCCAGGGAGATGTTGGAGGCCGCGGGTCGAGAGCTGGCGCTGCCGCCCCGAACCGTGCTGGCTGGCGACGCTCTGGCACTGCTGCTCGTGCTTCCTGAAGGAAATATTTATAAAAGAAAATACTGAGAACACAGAAGAGATCTAACACAAAAATAAGAAATCCCTTTCTTTGGATTTTTTACAAGTGAAAAAAGTTCCTTAGGGTTTTTAGACTCTATACTTGCTCATTTCAAGTAGAAAAACACAAAACTTAAAGACATTTGTGGCAGATATAGCTACAGATGCCAGGATAGATAGATTAAATAAATGGACAAAAGAATAGACAAATAAAAACAGGCTGCTCTCATAGTTAATCTCTAGAAATAAAAAACATGATCACAACTTCTTCTTTATCAACTCAACCACTTCATCCTTAATGAAGCCATTAAGGATCCTTCATCCATTAAGGATGAAGGATGAAGGACGTGGAGGAATATTTTTGAAATTGCAAATTGAAAAACAATTTTTAATATTCTACAAAAAACACAAAACCTGATGAAAGAGGAAGAGATCCTTTCATAAAAACCCTTTTGTCTATTTTCTGACTGGACAGAGTGTGACCGACTCCTGCTTCCTGTGAGCCGCTGCTCATTTGGTCGGCCTTTTCTCTTCTGAACCAGTGGAGAACAAAGCCGGCGCTCATTTTCCCCTCGAAGTGACTCATTTAAAAGCACCTATTTATCCCGAGAGAGTCAAACTCAAGTCTTTGTAATTCTGCTGACCTTTGATTTGCACACAAAGCAGGGGAGTAACTCATGACACAATCTCCTTAAAATGCAGCACGCTGAAAAGAGCCTGAACTACCTCCGCTGTTTCCCCCTCCAGTGGTGCCAGGGTGCTTGGTGCTGGCACTGCGGCCCCCGGGGCCCCTCTGTTGTCCCTTGTTCTGGCTGCGAGATGCTGAGTTTGGTTTGGAGATGGTGGTGAGCTCTTGCTCGATGGAGCAAAGGTCGGCCATGAGGGCATCCAAGTCGACGGAGTCTCCCTGATTCAGAGCCTCTGTGAAAAGATTCACAGGGGATGGAGGAGGAAGTAGGTTCATTATGGAGGGAGCTCAATCAATTAGGAAATTATTTTTGTTGTGCTGTTTTTTTGACACCATTTATGTCTCACCATTTATGTTGTACATGGAGAAGCGGTAGGAGAAGTTGGCGATGTTCGTCTCCTGCCTGAGAGGCGGCTTCTGCAGTGCTTTTTGTGGCCGACCGTCATCCAGACTCTATGATGAACGGAAACAACAAGCAAACAAAAAAAAAAACCATCAGCAAACACTGAAACTCAACCAAGGCAGAGGATCATAACAACCACGTCTGACTGCAACGCTCCTCAGTGTCTCACACACAGCGCTGCATGTCTGCACAATGTAAAGTGAAGGGGAGAGTTGCTAGGAAACAGAGACGGGATTAGCAGTGTTACGGTTGCCATGGATACAGCCTCTTCCTCATTTCCTCCCGCCCGTCTGCCTACCTGTGTGAGCTTGTCCAGCTCACCCAGCCAGGCCCCAAACATCTTGTCCAGGTCCTGGTCCTCCTTGTCACTGTCCTCCTCCGCCCCGTGGTCCAGCTCGTCGTCCGACACCTGATCCATCTGCACACAAAAATGTGAAATTACTATATAATAGATAATAGGGATGGGATGAGGAGATGCCAGTTTTTGCCTGGACAGCCGGTGAAAGTGATGCAGGAGAAAGCAAAGGCCACACGCAACATTTAAGGCCATAATAAGGACTGAAAGGTGTTAAACTGAGGGACTTCACAGATGTTTTTAGTGATACAGCGCCCCCAAGTGGACAGAAAGAGTAGCTCAACTGAATAGAAATGAAGTCATTTCATTGTAAAGCAAAAATAGGAGTTCAAAAATCAAATACAAAACAAAATCCACAGCATATCTGTGCCATTACACCTCAGTGGATATAAAAAGGTTATTTAATGAATTAGTTTAAAACCGAGGAGTTTAGAATTTCACATTGTACATAAACCTACATTTGACAGCGAGAAGACCTAAAAATCTGAAAAGCAACACATGAATATTTTAACCAGAACATGAGGAGGAGATACTATCAATCACAATATGAATTTCTGTGGACAGTAAACGTGAGTCCATCCTTTGGTACAGTCCAGTAATCTCCCTCCGGAGCCGCCTGATGGAATATTCCCCAGTAATCCCATTGATGTTTTAAGATGGTGTCACTGCCTCCAGTTGTCCAGCCCATGTAGTGTCAGTCACCAGTTGGGTCTGTACCAAACCAGGATTAACCCTCATTCATTTGATCCGATGTTTTATGCTTTTATGGGAATTCTTCAGTTTCTACAAGAAAGCTGTTTGAAATCCATGTTGTGCTACAGGAGAGGTAAAAGCTTGAAGTGCATGTGCTTCAGTTGGAGCTGAAAAGCAAAGCAGTACTGGACGGCAACACGGACTGAAACCCCACAGCAGTTGGGAGACACTTGTTACAGTGTCACATTACAGTGTTGATGATGGATAGCTTCCTGCCTTGGCATTAGGACTTGGCCCATCAGCTTGAATCAGAAGGTGAGATATGGATGTGCAACCTAAAAAAAAAGAAATTGCATCCATCCTCTCGCAAGCGAGGCGGAACAGGAAATGGCCTGGATGTGCAGAATTCCTCATTTCCCTTATGACCTGCTCCGTGTCAGGAAACTCCAGCTGTCCTTCTGTTTTCTGCACCACTTACTGGGAAGGGGAGGGATTTCAGGGTGTGGGAAGACAAGTTGAAAATAAGGTCCAGACTCCTCCGCCCTTACAGCCATCAAATGGACCATTTACTGAGGCCTTGTGGTTTGCCAGTTTACCATTCAGTCATTCTCATTTCTTGATTTGAGTACATGTGGCTCCAGCGACACTCACCGACACTTGTTTTACGGTCCCTCCACATTTAACAACACAATACTTCCGAGACTCAAATTTCTAGACTTTTAAATAAAAAATATGAATCTAGTAGTTTACTCGAAATTCGTGGGAGATATTTCTGCTCAGTTGGTTTGGATTGTTTGAAAGGAAAACAAAAATGCATAAATTACAGACCAACAGCTGGATGAATGGATGAAATGAATCAATGCAACAATGGATTGATAGATGGCCAAGTGGATGACAAGTGGAGGGATGGATAAACAAATCAACAGATGTATTGATGGTCGGATAAAAGATGGACACAGCTTTTCAACAATAGGAAAAACTGTATCCATCGATTCATTTCGTCTACATTGAACCAGAAATTACTTAGGTTCCATATCGTCAAGACCTTTCCAGCCTGAATAGAAGCCTGATTTAATTTACAGCAGATGAAGTGTCAGTCTTGATTAAAGCTAGACAAAAATAAGGTAAAAAACCCCAAAAAACCCAGAGTAACAATCAATGCATAACCTAAAACAAAGCGCTCTTCGAGAATGACTCCAGTTATGTCATCCTAATGGAATCACAACCTCAACCAGAGATCCTGCTGCAGGTTTAAGTGAATTACCACCTGCGGCCCAGCTTTTAAGCTTATGGACCATGACCTGGCCGAGATGCAGGGCTGGGAGAAAGCTGCTGTGTGTCTGAGAGTGTGTATGTGCAAGAGCATTATCACCATTGAATGCCAGCCTTGGCCTTTTCCCTCCTGATACAGAGCTACGCGATTCTTTCTTGTCTGAGCGTGACCGACATTGATCTGGATTGGTCGGGGGTCGAAACTGAGTGAGCAGAGGTCAAAGGACTTCCCAGAGGAGTCTCTTTTCCTAGGTCTTTTTGTGAACGATTGGTGTTGTAACTGATGAATCAACAAAAAAGGAATAAAGAGAAGAAAGTATAGTGTGTTTTTGTCTGAATAAGATGCACCAATCTTCCAGCCCATACCAATTATTGGTTTTCTTTGAGGTCTAGCCTGCAGAATCTGATGTGAACAGTTTCTAAAAGTTAGGAAATCAAAATATTTTGAACACATTAAATACATTTTTTACTATTTGAATTGTATCAGCTAGTCACTGCTTGGTCACAGCTGATCAAGGGGAAACCGACCAAAATCAGACCAACTAATTACACTGAAAAACTCTTCCCATGAAACTAGAGAAACTATTGCACTTAGCCCAGATAACAGCAAAGAGATCGGAGGAAAAGTGAAGGAAAAGAAATACCTATCTTTAGCCGTTCAGTTCAAAGAGTGTCAAGAAGATTAGAAGAGCGCAGAGTAAAGACTGTAACAAAAGGAACAGATAGTGTATGTAAATTTTGAATACTGCTGAAGAAATGCTTAAAAGTGTTGGTTTTTTGGTCAAAATCCAACCACTCCCTTTGTGCACTGTGTATTTTTGTCACCAGAGAAAGTAGGTTAATAAGTGACTAACTCCCTGACTTCTAGTCACATGACGTGGAATGACTGATCCTGCCTGCAGGATAATTTCACACCAAACTCGACACACGTGAGGCGCCAAACCACTGACATCATGTCAGATCAAAGGATTTGGTTGATTATTTCTTTGTCATAACAATACTTCTTGGAAATAAATCGCTCGCCATTAGAAAATCTTTCAATTAAATCTATATGGATTATACATTTGTGTGCGTTGTATAAGAAGAAAAAAGTCCCTTTATGTCAGTCAAGCTTATTCGATGCAATTGATTGAACAACTTTTCTTACTTTTGCACCGAGTTTATGGTGCATTTAAAAAAAACAAGAGACCTACACCAGGAGGCCCCAGATCTCCCTGTTTCTTTCCATTAGTTGGAGAAAAATGCATGAAATTACATCACAGGTCAGGCTGGGTCTTCTTGGCTGAATCCTCGCTAAATTCAGTTCATGTAACGCCGACAGAGTATCCCTGACCATTTGGTTCCCATTAAAACGTCATTTGAGATCGACTAACAAGTTTTATGACTCAGCTTTCAGGCCAGACAAGTAGTAGTCTTAGGTTTGAGGAGTTTACAAGAACGGAAAGTTGCAGATGTGTCATTTAGCAACAGGCATGGATCACTGGAGGTTTTTGTAAGCACTGAACAATAACCATGAGGATTCCTGATTTAAAAAAAAAAACATGGTTACATGTTCAAAACAACTTTGGAACATGCAACCGTGCAAGTCCTATCTTGCCTGATTCATACACAGTGTTTCCAGTTAACATTCAAATACCAAAAGCTCAATAAACGTGGGTTATAAATAAATCTTTTTATATTTCAAACAGACAGGAAACACGAGGGCTGAGATGTGGAAAATTGACATAACTACATAAACAGTTTGGTAGCCAGATACTTCCGCTTGAGCTGATTTTTCCATCAACTATTTCTAAACAGGCTATTTCTAGATTACATGTTGTCTCCATGAACTGAAAACTGAATCAAACATGCGTTCTTATATCCCCCATATTACCTCGCAATGCCACTTCCCAACTGAAAAGCCTTAACGAATCATATAATACTAGCAAAGTGAGCCAAAATTAAAGGGAAGCACTATGGAAAATAAGAGAGTAGGGAACAAGAGGTCGTTAACAGAAACTCATTGAACTCTAAGAAAGCATGAATAGCTGCTGCGGCGCTTGGCTGTAAACACAGATTGGGAATTCTTCTGAGTTTAGTGGGATACAAACATTTAAAGCTCTTAAAGTTGCTGGCAGCAGATGCAGGAGTTTCACCACTGCTTTGAGTGGCTTTAAATCTGCCAGGTCTGAGTATTACAGCTAATAGGCCCGTTAAGATGTTCCCCAGTACAAAGTTAGAGGAGAATAATTTGGGGACAAAGAGGTGCAATTAACCCTCCTTATGGAAAAACATACACAAAAAACAATGCTGGCGAAATCACCCACATTAATGGGTCTATTTTTAAGTTGGTGTGGAGAATATTACCATTAAAACTTGAGAGTTTCTTAATCAAGTTTATTACATTTTTGTCAACCTAGCAGCTAGTTTAACAGGCCCCTCATTGGTTGCTGGTCACATTGCCCTTTTGTATTATTGCAATCCTGCTGTTTTTTGATTTTTTTCGTGGCCCGTGCTACGCTTCCTCCCTTAAAAAGTCAACCATTTAAGACATGACATAAAGCTGTTTTAAGAACTCAGGAGATTTGAGTGTGTTTCTGATGAATATCTCTCACAGTTTAATCAATTAAACTAATAAGCACATATATATATTTATATATGCATGGCTTTTATATACAATATGGTCCATTTTGAAGGTTTTTATCCTCAATAGGATAAATTTCATCCTCCTGCTCATGTCATCAGTATGAAATGTGCTTGCAGATGGATTATGACTCATGACTTAACACATACATGCGTCTAGTTGTCAAAATAGCCTGCATGGGATAAACTGAAGTCATAAAACAGACACTGAAATCCTAAGATATCATAAATTACATTCTGCATCACAATGAACCTGCTTACAAGCCTGGAAAGACCATCTTGTGACATCGCGTGTGATGAGCCTGTCAGATCGAGGCCTTCGTCAAAGAACAAAGCCTCCCAGTCTTGAAAGCTTGGTCTCATTGCCACCAAGATACAAAACAGATTCGATCTCCGCAAAACGTGAGAACATCTAATTACTTCCAGGCTTATGTTTGCAACACAGATGATAGTCACTCCCTCATATCCGCTGCTATTTATCCTTTTCTTCTTGTTCATTACTAAATCCAAACCACAAGAACACAGAAAATATATAAAGGGAGTACAACTGAAGAAACCCTCTACATATAAAAGGAGTCGCTTTTTGTTTCAACTCCAGTTTCTAACTAGCTGTGATTGACCTAAACCTTTGACCTTTAGTGAATGTGATATTCCACTCTAAATAAAAATATAAACTCAGTTCATTGTTAGCCGGTTTGTCTGCGTTTCATTTGACGGACGTGAGAAATGACGACTTCTGGTTACGAGCAGCCAAACTCTTTATGAATAACAGTCTTTTGTAACTTCAAGTCATGGTCAAGCTACTCTGAAGGAAACCCAGATGGAGTTTACAGTAAGCAATCCGAAGCGAGCTAAATATAAATTGCCAATACAGGAAAGTTAAAAATGCCAATCCTACCAGTAATTGTGCACAATTCAATCTAAATATAAGATGTGAGAAGAAATCAGTCTTTTGAAGCAGACACGTTGCAATAAGCAATAAATGAATTAATTGCATGACAATTTAATACCAAAAGCTGGATGACAAAAGTCTTCAGTCTGATGCATTGGTCTAAACTACTATTGTTTTTTAAAAGGGGAGTTTTGTTTACATAGACTGTGCAATTAATTTAGGTTACAGTATGTTTTTTTTTTTTGTTTGTTTGCTTTGGATATTTAGTTTCTTCCAGTTTCAGTGTGAGAAGTTCGTTATAATTTTAACTTTATTAATCTTTGAGAATTTGTTCTTGCCTTTGTTATTTGAAAATGGTTTCAAAGCAACAATTTTATATTTATAATTGTAACTTCTGCGACAATTTATTGTCCTGAAATGTAAAAAAAAAAAAAACTGTAATCAGCCACAAATTATCTGATTAGTGCTTCTTTTTTTCTGTTTTGGCATAATTTCTGAAATGTGGAAAATACTATAAATATCTCAGAAGCAATAACGCTCTTGTTTTCCACTGAATATTAATGTCACTGTGGTTTCATATCAGGACTGCGGTAGTAAAAAAAAGAGACAGATCACATAGAAAGGAGGGACTATTGTGAGGAGCTGGTTAAGTGCAGCAAAGGAAGAAGGAGGTTGATGGATGGACACAATAACAGGGGAAGAGCTACCATTAGGCTGTGAATAGAGTCGGGGGCTGATCGCCAAAGCAGCGGCTCTGGCGACATCAGTCAAGCACGAGCAACAGCCACCAATCAGACGCACACACACGGAGTCAGGATCAGCCGAGCGTGGCATGACACAGCGATCCCGGACGGTTTATACAGCCAATTAAGAAGGAGGGGTGAATAAAGAGCTGACGGGAGAGAGGAGAGGCAGACAGATGGAGAGCAAGAGCTGCACAAACCCAACCTGGAGAGGAGGGGCACAGTGGAAGTGCACGGTCACACTGGTGGGTGGGAAGTGTGAGGGCGCAGCGAGCTCACCAGCATCACGGCGAGGCCAAATTCAGCAGCAATTGTCATGGCAACACACGTGCACACGCACAGATCTCTGCCACACGAGGCTAATCACTCGCTATGCTACGCTAGTTCCTTCAACTACAAACAGAACGATCATGTGCTGGGCTCCACTGTCTGTCTGCATGGAAACATCAGCAATAAATTAAACAAGAAACACAAAGGTGATCTGTGCAAGGCGAGAGCTCCCACAACGTCAACTCTGCTCACTCATGAACAAACATTTCAGAGAATGCGTCAGCTTCCCTGTAGGGCAGGAGCCCAAATGTGAAATCAATGTTCCTGTCTTTTCCCTAAAGAGATCAGGTTCCATCCAGATGCATACTTCCCATACACACACGGGGGCTCAGGTGGTCTGCTGAAATATGTTCACACATCGACACCAACTTTTAAACATGATGCAGCACTGCTGCTGCAGCAGGAGAGGCGAGGAACACAGAGATTATTCAGCGTTTGGTCAGTGGAGGGTTTAAATAAACCAGGCTGGACCTGCAGGGTGAATTAATCAGCATCACTGCTGCTTCGAATCAATGGTTTCTGCAAACAGGTATTAAACAGTGCCATGCCTGACAATGTTATATTCTGGGAAGCTTTTAGAGAACGTGACAGTTATTTATCGACACTTCATATTTCTGTCAGCGTTTCCCCGCAAAGGCGGTCAGTTTGATTAAGCGGATAGAAATTTATTGATGAAACAATTACATTAATCACAGGAAGCTTGGTTATTTTTGTGAGCTTCTTGGAAGGATTAACAACGTTTGAGTTGCATTATATAGTTGGTGCCATTATGTTTTCAGTTTAGGGCTGCAACTAACAATTATTTTAGTTATCAATTTAGTAATTCTGATGATAAATTGGATAAAATTTTCTAATTCTGCAGATATTTCATTTAACCACAAAGGTCTTTTTTTTTTTTTTACACAATATTAGAAATACAATAAAAGATGCAAATAACAAAGTCATTTTTTTAAGTAGGAAAACTAATTTTATTTTGAAAAATGGCATATCTATAGGCACTCCTTGAGTGTAAGTTTGACCAATTGTATCTATTAAAAAGTACTGTCTGCTAATGTGTCCATATCCCTCCTGCAGCTGCTGTTTGTTTTTATCCGTCTCATCGGGCAGACTCGAAAAATTTGCCGTACTCGTTTCCAGCCGTACCTCCTCCAGCATTCCTCGCTGTGCCAAGAGCGCACAATCGCATACCACATCCCCCCAAAGGCCTTCATGGCTGCATCTCAGAACCAGCAGGAGAGATCGGCTCCAGGGTGGCGTTTTAAAAGCGCCTGAAGAAAACAGTTGCCATGATAACTGTGATCAGCTGTGCGTGATGTGCACGGCTGTGCCGACGGGCGCGCCGAGCGATACGGACAGCTGAGTGGAGGAGTTTGTGGGAGTCTGTGAATAACAGAAGCAGTGTGAATCGCCAGCAAGCAGCTACAATTTTGTTTTGTTTCGTTGAGCTTCTCCTATCAAAAGGTCTTGTGATATGTGAGTCGTCGGCTCATCACAGTCACACAATGTTAAGTCAGCAGTCTAAACACAGATTCATCTGTCTGAACGACGAAGAAAAACAGCAGTTTTATCTTTTGCTCTGGCTGAATGGACCTCACAGGATCGCTGCATACTGCTGGTCAGCTGGTTGAAAGAAGGCTTCATTTTACTTTGACTTTGTCAATAAGTAGAAATATTTGGGGCTATTCTGTATCAAAAATAGAAAACAAGTCCTGCGTTAACCTTCAGACCTCCATGTTATGCTATGAGAATCTTTAGTAGAGAAATAGCTTCAGTTTGAAGATACAGGCAGCGAAGAGGAAACTTCTACATGCTATAAAGCTTTCTGCAAACCGCAGCAACGATTCAACCTCACATGCTTCCACTTAAGTCAAGAATTATCTCCTTCGGTGAGGAGGTCTCTCCCCTTCCCTCTCATTTTGCTTTGATTTACACAACCTTCTGGAGGCTTTTTGGGGCGTAACGTGAATGCTCCTCAAACTCTGAACTCACAACAACAAGCAAACACAGATCTCTATTGTCAACAGGGAATGCCACTTAGTTCAAAATGTATTTCAGTCAGATGACTGATGGTGCTGGTTTGAGAGTGTGGAGCCCCAGACACGCATGTTGAAGAGACTGCAATGTAGCAGGGACATTAGACCACGAGAAGCAGTGCTTCACTAGAAGCTGTCTGCAGGATTCCTACACATTCATCTAGTCGATACTCCATCATTTCTGTTTATTTGCAATAGTAGACACCAAAGTTCACTTGTAAATTATGGCATATTTCTAGAGAGGACAGGAATGTGGAAAAAAACAAAAAATGAAGGGAAAGAAGGAGGAATACAAGAAAGGAGGATAGCAGGAAGGAATGACAAGTAAGGAATAAAGGAAAGAAACTCAAGTAAGCAAGGAAGGACTGAAGACAGCAACGAAGCAAAAGGAAGAAGAAAAGTAAAGAAAAGACAAGAAAAAGAAAAAAGGGAGGAGGAAGAAGAAAATATGATGGAGGGGACATCAGGAAGGAAAGAGATGAAAGTAATAAAGTATGACATGGGGGAGGAAAGAGGAATGAAAAGGAGGCAAGACCCATGAAAGGAAGGATGGATGGAAGGAAAGTTGGAAGGAGGAAAAAGGACACAAGGAAGGAAAGAAGGATGGGACACAAAAAGGGTGAACCAATAAGCAGTAGTGAGGAAGGAGGACCCAAAAAAACACAAGGAAGAAAGGAAGGAAAGAAACAAGGACATGAATGAAGAATGTTGTGCCCGTTCCCACACTTTCCAAGGTGAGGAAGTATTTTTCCCTCACTCCTATTTTCTCTATGCATACTCACTCAGAGCTGGAAAATACTTGGATCCCATTCCGTACTTTGAAAAACTGCATAGGAACTCTGGACTTGATGCTTTCCAGAAACCTGCCTTTTCTTTCACCACAAGAAAAAACAGCAATGCCAGCATTTACCAACTACAATTTACAAGAACTCTTACCTCTGAAGTGGCTTTTCCTTTCTTCCTACTGAGGGCAAAGGTCAGACCACCACTCCACTCTGCGGCTGGGCTTTTATCCCCTAGAAAAAAACAAGAAACAAGACGGAAACCATGATCAGACATGAGCAAGTTTCTGACTGAGCCTGATGTCGACTCGCTAAAGTTGACGTCATCTTTAGTCAAACGCTACAGACGGACATTTGTGTTTCTATTTGCGCTGCAGAAGAACAGAGACACTCGACAGCTGGAACGGATCGCAGCGAGTTCTCCGTCACAAGAATGCCGAGGATTAACTGGGAAGGGGTGCTTGAGCGAGAGACTTAACTGTGCTCAGACAAAATGACTCGCACAGTCAGAGAAAAGTGCTCTGTGAAGTTCTTAAAGCAATCAGCCAGTGTTCCTGCTAACATTTCTAAATTAACACAACTTATAGGAAGAAAAAACTACCCTGAAAAACGCGCACAGCTGGATGAAACCGGTACCATGCCTTACCCAGTAATTTCTAATGAGTCAAAGCAGAAGCCTTGCTCAAACTATTAGGTGTGTGTCAACGTGACTCATGAGTCTGCAAGTTTTAACACTTCAGTGGGTCATTAAGTCACTACAGTGCTGAGTCATACATTAGGAGGTTGTTACAGATAATAAAAAAAAAACTACATGTTCAGGATAAATAAGCATTTTAAACAAGCATTTCTACACACTACAGCAGTTCTGAGGTCATTTTGAGCAGAAACAAGCCCACAGCATCACAGATACTCAACCATACTTAAAAGTGGGGAAGAGGAACCCCAAGTATCATAGATCCTAATAATATAAAACTCAACCTTACTCAACATGCTCAGTCATACTGTAACTGTGATTTAGTTAAGGAGTGTGTGAGAGGTGGGCAGCTGACGTTGCGGCTAACTACAGAGAAGCTGTTCCTGCTGGCCTCAGCTGTTTCTTTTGCTTTCCTGCATGCCAACTGTTGTTCGGACACAGCATGTGGCCTTATGGGCGAAAGAAAACCGAGCGTGTGTTTTCACAGCAAACAGACTCCCTGCAACAACGCAGACAGAGAGCTGTAAAGAGATAGTATGACAACTTGAGTCATCCTTCCACACGTGCCATAAAAAAAACAAAAAAACAAAACATAATTGCCCCGTTAGATTATAGGTCAGGCTGCTCTTGTAATTTGCAGACGGTCGACGTGTGATATCACTCAGTCAACACAAGGCTATTGAACAGGTGTGGCAGTGACACATGGGTCTGCGCAGCTGCAGGGAACAACAGTTGCCTCAGTCACAACAGAGAAGGGGCCGCTTCGCAGCTGCTCCGCTGCTCTGCTGCTGAAGACAAAGGCAGGGCTGCAGCACACGCGCAGACAAACAAGATCGGCTTGCCGTCAAGACGCAGGAGTGCTAAAAAAGCAGCTCAGGCTTGCTTGTACACTCAGAAGGTAAAGTGTCTATTCAATTTAAAGTGAAGGCAAGCCACTCCAAAGAAGACACACCTTCCCTGAGTCATCAGTTAACGTCACACACAGGGTTCAGTGTGGTGGACACAGGTGTGTCCTTGTCTCCCCGGTCTAAAAGTTCTGCTCATTTCCTGTCTGGAGCAGGAAGTGGGAAGAAGGGAAGGGCTCCAAGCGAGCAGGGGCGGTTATGATGTCACTGCAGGAAATAAAGGCAGGATTGTGTAGGGGGGGGAAGTACAGCACACAGACGATGCCAGAGAAAGAGCACTACACTACATGAAACAACACATCCTGTCATAAAAATCAAAGCTTTTGTGTTTATTGTCACTGTCTTAGATCATGCATGTCTAAGACAGTGACGTTCACACAGCGGCACACAAATCAAACATGATCCTCAGTTCTCCAAAGTTCTGCTTTAAGGGGGCAGATTTTAGTAAAATCAACTTTTTTATGGCTTTAAAACATTTTATAATGTTACTCCCTCCTCAGAAACAAACATGGAGGGTCGCCTTGATTTTTTTAGAAGCATGTTTGAGAAATCCTTGAATCGCTCTGGGCAAGCAGCTGTGCAAAACGCCTGGGTGGACCCAGCTCGGCCTTCAACATGCAGCTCCACCTCAGAGCAGCAGCTTAAAACTTCTGACCTCCCCTGCGACACCCCACTCAGCTCCTTCAGACTAGCCAACCGCAATTAGCTGGCACTGTGCATCTGCTTAGCTCATATTAACCGCTTCTCGGTGCATCACTGGTAAAAATGTTGTTAAAGCGTTAATAGAGGAGCTCTGTTGAGGTGTCTTCCTGAAGGCGGAGTGTCAGAAAGAGCAGGAGAATTATAAAGATGAATCATCTCAATAAACCTCTTGGTTCCTTCATTGGCTTTGGTTTGCTGCAGGGATGATATTACTTAATTCTTCCATCCAGAAACCTTCCTCAGAAATTTTGGCCCATAGATTTGTCACCTGAACATCTGCAATGTTCTGTTAAATTGAAATCTGGTGACTGTGTAAGGGACTTAAGCTTTGTGACGGAGCATTATCCTGCTGGAAGTGGCCATCAGTGGGGATGAGAAGTTCAAAGTGTGCAAAGAAAAATCCTCCCTCACAGATTAGACCACGACAATTTAAACGTTACCATCTAGATGTCACAGCTAAAACTGAGTGAGAGTCAAACTG
This sequence comes from Poeciliopsis prolifica, assembly GCF_027474105.1. NCBI lineage: Eukaryota > Metazoa > Chordata > Actinopteri > Cyprinodontiformes > Poeciliidae > Poeciliopsis > Poeciliopsis prolifica. Next base: position 126,279 of record NW_026562430.1, read on the forward strand.
GAGGTGGAACCATAAGCTGGCACCGGAACGCACCAACCTGCACCGAACCGCGGTTGTTGTGAATTATGCCGTGGAAAACTTATGCAACATCTTTAGAAACTTTGTTTATTTTTCAGATTTCTTCACCGTTGTTTGCTATTTTTTAACTAAAGGTGCAAAATATAATAATTGAAACAATGTTTTAAAAAAAGGAGCCACATAATTATGCTCCATGTAGATTTGAACCGGAAAGAATGAAAAGAAAGATCTTTTTCGAGATCAGAGCTGAAACTCAGTCGTGAAAAAGTTATTGAGACAAACTACTGTTATTTACCTTCAGTTGTTTCCCCTCATACTATATGCAGTCTGGTTCTGATTACAGTGAGCCCATCTCCACTCCTCAGTGGGATTCTCCATGCTCTTAGTGAGCATTCGCCCCCTGGAAAAACCACACATGGTGGGAATTATGGAATAATGCTGTGTCAGGAATGTTCCCACGATGGCCAGTGGGATCCAATTGAGGTCCTACTGGTTGGTTGGCAGCATTTTGGGTTTAGCAATAACACGCATGCAACGTTGCACAGTGAAATACTTCTTGTATTAGCCCACATTTTGGACCTGCTGCTTTGGTGCTGGATCAGAGACGCTCCTTGGTGGAGATTTATTTGCGTCTGGGTTTTGCTTAACGACAAAGGAATATTGTGTACTCTACAACCTCTGGAGCAGCTGATATCACACATCTCTACTCACTTACACAGTCTTGCAAAACTGTTCACACCCTTCCAACTTTTCAACATTCAGTCAATGTAAAAGTGAAAAAGGTTTCTGCAGGTTTCAACAACTCAAATTTAAGACCTAATTTATTTTTCTAATATATTTATGAAATGTTAAGGCTTTTATTTTACATACATAAATTTCAGACATCTTTTACACTTACAAATTCCAGCTATCACCACCTCCTATCGTGGGGGTCAAGACACAATAGTGACCGTTCCCTTGAGCTCCAAAAGCAGATAAAAGGGCAAACAAAAGGGCAGGTTACACTTTACTCACCAAGAGGAGTCGGCTGTGATGCACGTGGACCAAAATAATCAGAAATCACTGGAGAGTGAGGATCAGCCAAACAAAAAGAGATTACAAACGGTACTCAGCCACCAACTTAACCCAGAAACTCGGTCAACAAAACCTTGTCGTCACTTTCAAAGCTGCTGGGGTATTAGTCCGACAGATTTGGATACAAACAGTCGCACATACACACATCGCTTTATAAGATTAAGCTTGTAAGTTTGAGTTACTGTCAAGAGATTCTGCTTCAAAAACTGTGCCAATCCATTTCTGCTACTGCAAGCACGGCCCCGCAGCCTTTATTGGCCAGATTCTTTCTGCATTGTAGGTTACTGCAGTGAAACTCTAGATTCCTTCGCTGTCCTCAATAAACCCTGACATGAAAAAAATGAATAAAACAACAAGGCAGCCTTCCAGCGTTACAGTAAATTCAGAGCTCTACATAGAGGCATGTAAGCAAAAGACAGGCTTCCAGATTTTGGCAGTCGATGCGAGGAAAAAGATGGATGATCTCACCGTTTCCAAGTTGTCTTTCGGATGTAACCTCTTCCACCCAAAGCGTTTCACATTTTTCTAACAGGTGCGCCTCTGCTTCCTCCAGCCTTTCTGATGGGGGTCACTGCTAACATCGAGTTCCCACCGATGAGCAGGGCAATCAGCCAGCTTCCCCACACTTCCCTGAGGTTTCACTGCCCACTTAAGTGCAGCCTGTCGAGGACATGAGCTGGGGTAACTTTCCTGCATGTGGTTAGAAGATGCAAGAAGTGCATATTTAAAGAGTGCTCAGCCCTAGTTTTTGGATGAAGCTTGAACTGCAAGCCAGCAGTTCAGAAACAAGTGTTTCTCTTTAAAGCACAGAAACACTTGAAACAGTTGGAGGATTTCAATAATGTATGGCTGTACCCGAGTAAGCGTGTCAAGCTGCAGAACAGCTTCTGTGGCTGCAGTTAAAGAAGAGGATAACTTGAAGAATATGTTACAGTTTTATAATTTATGGATGGGTCTAAGGGAGAGTTATGTTTAAATAAATTAAACTTTTTAGAATCCAATGTTCCTGAGACGTCAATAGCAAATATCTAGCTGTACCACAGGAATACAACGTCATAGATCACCAATTAGAAGATGAAAAACATCCTGATCAGTTACATTCAGTTTTTTAGGGTTGCTAATAACTGCAGCACCTGTAATTTGTTTATTTATGATTATTCTATAGCAGAAAAATCTTGAATATGTTTGGAGGGCAGTGTGCCTAAAATCCCACACAATAAACTGCTCTGAGAATAGTAATACCACCAGATTAAACTTCATCTGATAGCCTCATAATGCTGCCATGATTACATTTTCCCCAAATAAATAAAGCTGACTCCTCTGTGGATTTCACTGGAATTCAACCCCGAGGTCAACGATTCACGCAGCAACCATACATGACACTAAGCGGAGGTCGCTCACCTCAGCGCTTCAGGCCGAGAGGCGGGCATTTTGCAGTGGCGTGGGAGGAAACAGCAGTTTGTTTACGTCTGTGTGTGGTTCCTCCATCACCCCAAAAACAAAACCAGAAGCAGTCTGGTTTTGTGCAATCTATCGTGTTGCACAAGTCAACACGATAGAGTGACGAAAAGCTGTTGTGGTTTTCTGAGACGAATGTGAACTCTCCTCAGGTTCTGCTTCTGTTTATCTCCATAGGAAGGGTAATCGCCATTTTATTTTATTCACTATAGGATGTAAAGCAATCTAGTGAGTAGGGTATAAATCCTGCTTCTCCATCTGCAGCTCATGAATCACCTGGGCTATAACTAGGGGCCGGACAGCACAAACGTATCTCCTCTGAGTTGGCACTTTGGCGTGCTCTTAGTATTGCTCCAGCTTGCCTGAAGCATTCCGTGTCATCTCCGATCCAAAGAGCCATCATCCATCACCCCACCTCACTACTGTTGTGGTGGAGCATAATCTAAACCCGTGAAGAAAGAAACCAAAAGCCATAAATCACATCTTCTGTGTTCTCCGCAACGATATTGGATACAGCCGCTGAAATTTCAGACGATAACTCCCACAGGGAGTGGATTTGTGTTTTATTAATCTTGGATGTAGAGGTCAGATTTGGGGCAATTGCTCAACTTCATTTGTCAGTGGGTGCACAAAGCCAGGCTTTACTGTCTCAGGCGTCCATCATGCTGACTGCAGGTGGGAAATTTAACACACGAGGTGAGGTGCAACCAGAAACTTGAAAATGTAGTTTATCATAATTAAAACTACATCAGAATCCAAGTATATCATGTGTCAGAATGGACTAGTCAAAGTCCAGACCTAAATCCAATTAAGAATAAGTCAAAAGATTTGAAAACATTTAATCTGACAAACACTGGGCTATTTATAAAAGAAAAATGAGAACATTTCCTATTTTTATTAGTGACAAAATGTTGAAACTATAAGTTACTTTGCTTCTTTTTCAAACATTTACACTAGTTTGTGTTGATTTGTCAAAAATATTATACTTTTCCATGTTTTCTCTGAAAAAGGAAACATTTGTATCATTTAGCCAACTGACAATCAGCCAGGAATGAATCGGGCCATCTGCAGTACAGCACAGGATAAAGGAAAAGGGTGAGGAGGGGGACGGAGGGTGTCAGCCACCACAGAGCAGAGAGAATCAGCCACCTGCCTCTCACTGGAGAAACTGAGCTGCCTGAGCTGCTTAGACCATCTACAAGATCAAAAAACAAGAAAACAGAATAATAATAACAATAATTTTAAAAAAATCTCTATATTTAGGAGAGGATATTCGCTCAAGCTTTCAGATTACTGCAGAGCGAGATGATGGCCTCGTTCTGCCTGCTCTAATCAGCGGAGAACTGGCTGCAGTGTTCATCAATTCCCCGCTTCAGCGCAGGCAGGTCATGTCACACACCTCGCTTCCTGATGATGCATTAGGATCCTAAACCATGCTGGGTTTTTCTTTTTCTTTTTTTTAGGCATAATGCCTTATTGAAAGTGAATGCGTTGGAAAAGGACAGGCAACAGTGCAAACAAAAGCATAGAAGGGTGTGACTGGACGTCAAAGTATTTATTTCCATCAACAGAAGCGGGAATGATCTAATCTTTGTGTATGTGAATATGAAAAAGGCCAACAGGAAGAGCAACCTGCTATCTGCAGCAGCAGACATTTTGCAGGCTACGGGCAGCCCTGGTTAGACATTTGTCTTTGTTTGCAGACATTAGGGGCAGCTGCCACCAAAGGTCAGTGCAATGTTGGCAGAGCAAGGCCCTGCAGAGGCGAGAGCCACGTGCCCTGGGAAAAGCTGAGGACACGCCCACTTTTCAGCCTGTTTTTTTCCCAAATCTCACTTGAACAGCCTTATTTTGCTAGGTCTGCAGTCGTGAGATCCCATTTTCATCTACAAAGCTTTAACCTTTCACTCCTTTTTCTTTATATTCTCTAATTTTATCTAGCAAAATGACAAGATCTTTGCAGAACATCTGGATTCAAACTAAGATTAAATCACAAAAGTTACTTGACTGAGTAAATTTGGCTGAAAGCAAAAGCATAACACACTTTTCTGGTTTGTAAAAACATATTTCTAATTGTGCACCATCTATCAAATAACACCCCAATGAAATACATTGATGTTTTTGGTTGACACATGTGAAAGACCTCAAAGGGTCTGCATAGTTTCACAAGGCCCAGTATCAGGTTCTGGTCCCCTCCTGCACCCCTACCACAGTTCCCAGTTGAGCTGAGTTTGAAGTGCCATCCCCCTTATAGCTGCACCTCTGGCTGTAACACAAGCCGGGTAAATTACACTGACCACCATCGGCACCTCCAGCCTCATCTTTTGAGCTTTTGTGAGGTGTGGTCTAGAGAGACAGACACAAAATAACATGAGAAGCTTTTTGGATAACCCAACCTGTGGCTCAGAATCATTCTTAAAGCTTAAAACTTGCGTAAGAGGGGTTGTTCTTATCTTATCAACATCATTCCATGGAATCAAAGAATGCTAAAAACAAGGAAGAAATTTTTTTTTTTGTAACTTCAGGAAGGAAATCAGACTGAAGTGAAACTTGTAAATGCGTTTGAGCAGCTTTTATCTTGCTATACCTCCCAAAATGGACTTTTACTGCAGTACATTTGAATGCATTTCCTCATCTGCGAGGTGAAACTCACAGGCCTGAATAAGACCAGAAACGTCGGCTCCAACAACAAAAAACACAGCAACCATCCCACAGACCTTTCCATTTACACAACCAATTGTAGTTAAAGTCTTCGGGAGCACTTCTGGACTGGGATGGAGCGCAGGAAACAGACACCGCCAACAGCGCCCAAAGGAATACATCAGCGAGTTTTCCAGATGTGTTGTGGGGCATCTTTTACGTCACAACTCTGACAAGACAAAGAGGGAAATCTGATCCCGACGTGCTGCTACTTTCCTCTCGCTGCTTGCTACTTGAAGAGGGAGCGTGCAGAGGGTGAGTGGCTATTTTCAGCCCATTAACTGCACTGTAAACGAATGGATGGTCTACATTGTTGCAGCACTGTCTCCATGCCCAGAATAATGTGCTTCTAGTCTACTGCTTTCTTGATGCAAATCAAGCGTGCTAAAAGGCCACAGACGGTCTATTATAATGTGGGGAATAAAGGCCGGGCCAAGTGGCTTTTTCTCGTGTTGTTCAGCTATAAATTAAGTCATAGATTGTGAAATAAAATGTCAGCAGAGAAGGAAATAAACTAGTCATGCCAGCTTTAGTCATACAGAAATGCATGTGTTTAACAAGCCAAATAAGAGGCAAAACATATGTAAATGAAGTGAGGTGGCTACCAAAAAGAAACAAAACTTTGAATTCTGAGTAATATAGGAAAAGAGGAAGGAAAAAACAACAAGAAATGAACGCACAATGGCCAAAAATAATCATTCAAAAAGAAGGGGAAAATAACTTAAATGAGACTAGAAAAGCATAGAGTTCTAAACTGTAAAATGATCAACTTCTTTGTTCAGTTTCCTGGACATAAAAATACTCTTGAAGTCTCTGTGTGTTTTCTGAAAGGACTGAAGGAGAACTGGATGGATGAGGAGGGCTTTAAAATCAATCTACCGCAGCTCCAAGTCACCTTGGAAAGTTTGTCCAAGGTTCAACACCTAATGTTGCTTTTTCAAATGATTCTGATAAAAATATCCAAGCCCAAAGTCCCTACCTTCATGCATGACAATGCACCGACTCATGCTGCAAGAAATACCACTGTGTTACTGGCTGCTACGGGCATGAAAGGGGAGAAACTCATGGTGTGTCACCATCCTCCTCTGACCTCAACCCTATTGAGAACCTTTGGAGTTTCCTCAAGCAGAAGGTCTGAGGGTGGCATGCAGTTCATATCAAAGCAGCAGCTCTGGGAAGGTTTTCTGACATCCTGCAAAGAAATTCAAGCAGAAACTTTCCACAAACTCACAAGTTCAATGAATTCAAGAATTGTGCAGATGATATCAAAGAAGGTCCTACGTTGACATGTAACTCTGTTTGCTGAGATGCTTTTGATTGAAATAGCTTTTCAATTTTAGTACCACTTAATGCTGCACATTCAAACAATGACCGTTTGCAGTTCTTTATGATCCATAAAATGCTTAGAAAATCTGCTGTGCATAATAATTTGGAACAGTGCATTTTGAGTTTTTTACTTTTTTAAAAAATGCTTTTCTCATGCAGAGCTTTGTTCAGTAAAATTTGATTTATACTGTAATCGTTCATGACTTGAAAATTACACTGACCATCATTTGCATTGACCATTTAAGAAAATCTGAGAAAATATCACTTGTACTTGAAACACTGTATTCAGGGCACCGACTGATGCAGCACGGCATTCCTGTAGCTGTCAGTTTTGCAGCTAATCTGAAGAGGCTTCTGACTGAAGACTGAAGCTTAAAACTATGTTTGCAAGAGGTACTACAAACAATGACGACAGGCGACGCCATGATTTCAGAGGCAACTGAAATGCCACATAAATCCCACATTGCAGTGCTTTGTGAAACAAACTTTTCCTCTGCCTTGTGGCGCCCCTTACGCCATGGCACCCTGAATGGAGAGCCGTATCACCCATGACAACTCCTGCAGCCAGCTGGAAATATGACTCACTAAGGTCACCCCAGGGTCACCACCTTCTTGTTGTTCAAACACTTCATTGGAAAACAGTGGAAGAGAATTTTAAAGTCATAAAGAATCATTTTACGGACACTCCAGGCTCCAATGAGAGCTGAGCACATAATGAGGAGAACAATTGGTCAAACTGGCTGAATGTTATCCAATCTGCTGCTGCCAGCGTCACCCAACAAAGAGGATTAAACTGGTGGTGATGAGCTGCAGAGGAGAGATGGTTCATCGCCGGCTGATCATCACCATAACACACACAACCCGGTTATTTTGCAGCATTTCCGTCATGCTGTATTCCTCAAATTCAGCAGAGAAAGCCCAAACATTGGCTCGACATCCTCCTCGGCCATTACCAGAGGCTGAGCCAGCCTCCTCCCGGTGACAGGGTGGAGGCTGCATCTCTTTTTGTTCAGCTGGATGATGGAGGCAACGGGAAGAAACTCAATTCACCCTGGATTATACTCCCGGGCAGCAAAGCTTTGGGCATTGCCAATAAAAAAAAAAGAAAAGAAAGAAAACAGTCAAAACGCTCCCAAACAATGAGCTCATGTTGAATCGTCCCTCCCTGGAGAGCGGCGGCTCTTTTCCCAGCCGACCCAAACGCCGCACAGCCCCTCTCCCTGAGAAAGGCTTGTTCAATGGCCGCAGATGAGGATCAGACTCTCCTCATTCAAACATCCTAACGCAGGGGGAAAAAAAACAGCCAACACACACACACAGGCTGGTGTGGAAGCATATGTTTTTTTGTTTTTGTTTGTGTCTTTAAAGTCGGAAAGCGACTTCTTGTTTTGTTTTCCCCGAGGTCAGTTTGGGATGGGCTAACAATGTGCAGCATTAAAGGGATTTTATCTGTAAAAATAGCTTTAATAAGACGGAATAAAAGCGACTAAAGTCCCCGATGTTTCAGAATTGAGAATTAAATCTACTTACTGTGAAATGCGATTCACAAAGAGGCTTCCCGTTTCCCCCTCAGTGCTGCCCAAGATAATAAATGAATATCCTTGTCCTCAACGGGAGGAAACAAAAACTCCTGCTACGGTGTGGCTAATTAACAATTTCAAAATACGAGTCTATTTTAAACTGTCCTCATGTTTCCACGCGTTCCCTCGAACTGCAGGCTACAAATCTGTTCCCATTCCCATTCTTCTCTCCCGCAGCTGCTGGGAAGACACGCTGCGCGTCTCCGTCGTTTCCTGTCCAGCCCAGGAACGGACAGGGACGCTGCCTTCAGGGACCGTCGGAAATTGCGTTTGGACAGGGGCATGCGTCTTGCAAAAAGTTATTCGAGTACTAAATACAAATTAACTCCTAAAAGATTAAACAGCCCAGTCAAAGTCTAGATCTAAAGTCAAGAATCACAAAAACAATTCATATTCACAGCTGCAAAAAAGTAAGAGGTAAACATTGTATAATTTTCCATACACTACATAAAATCCCAGTGAAATACACTGAAGTTCAGGTTGCGTGAAGACGCATCCTCAGGTCTGAGGTTGGTGTTGCAGATTAAAAGATTATTGCCATCCATATCGATCTCTGTCCTTCTTTCCTGATTTCAATGCTTCACAATCCTACAAACAAAATAGAGATTTTCTTACTAATTCAGGTCTCTAACACCTATTAATGCAAGTAAACTGATGCAAATGGAAACGTGAGCAGTATTGTTTTTATTTTTACCTATTAAAAGGAGGTAAACCTTGTCGGGTACCAATAATGAAGCCAACAGGATGAGTTAGAACATCCAGGGCCGTCCTGTAACTGAGACATCTCCCTGGTGCAACACAGCTCAATCAAATCGCTGAATCACTTCATAAGTGCAGTCAAGTTCTTGCTAATGACCTCATTAATTGACTCAGGTGTGTTGAAGTAGAGACATCTAAAAGTTGCAGGAGACAGGCCCTCAGGCCTGGAGTTGCCCATCCCTGAGTGAGAACCTCCAGCAGAATGATTATAAAGAGCTTTGTTGCCATCTAGTGGATCTACGTGAATATTTCTGATCACTTCTCTCTTTTTAACCAAGACCTTTATGCTGACAAGTTTCAGACAAGTTGTCTCCTTCACCTGGTCTGAACATGCTTTTCTTGTACATGCTCCTTAGATAATGACTCATAATACTTTGTGTTTCTTAATCACTTCTCATAAACACGTCTTTCTCTGCCTGTCAGCATTTCCTGAAATCACACAATGTCAGGCACATAAATGTCAGTGGAGAGTTTGCTGCTGTCAGCCAGAGGGTTCGGTAAACACTCCACCTGGTTTGGGTCACTGCCCTTTTTTATTTAGTTGTGCAATCGCAGAAAGATACTTCACAGTCGAGCCCAAAGCGGACTGTAATGCACAATGTTACATTAAGAGAAAAGCCAACTAAAAGGGAGAAGTGGATGCTGAAGGGTCATAATTTGAACTTTTAGAAGTGACAGCACTGGTCAACTTCAGCCACACTCATAAAAACATTTGCTAGTCTTTCTCTGCCACTGCCAAACGAATTTTGGTAGAGGGACCGTTTTAAATGGAGGCGATCTCGAAGCAACGAGATTCTCCAGCAACTAGTAATCCCTTACTTCCACTCTTAGGAACTTAAACTGCTGGCTGAAGAATAATGATGCCATCCTGATGATGCCAGCATGACGTGACGGTGTCAGGCTGACTTCAAACATCCAAATTCACTAAACAACACCCAGCAAGAGTCAGAAGCAGATCAGTCTGCAAGTTTCCTTACAAATGCTGCACCATTTACGGGAAACTAGAGATGCTATCCAACATCTGCGCTGCAAAAGGAAACGTTTTGACAAACAGAAACAACTTCAGGACTTTGCAATAATTTTTGTTGGATGTGTGCTTTCAATCAAATAACATAAAACCTCACATCATTTTGGGTATGTAAATTCTTTACATACCCATCTGTGCCGCATGTTATTTTAGTGTTAATTTTAAAGGAATCACACTTATACGACCTTATGGCTTCATTTTCCAGCAAATATGTTCTATTTCTAATAAATAAGGGTCATCTGAGGTGCACAGAGGAAATAAAAACAACACGTATCAGTGTGTTTTGTGTGACCTCTGTGACTTTCTCATTTCTCCAATATGTACTCCCTGACAATAAATCTCAGACGTTAAACAGCACACACAAAAGAAAGCAGGGCGGGTTGTGGGGAAGCAAATATCTTATGATTTCTTTGTTTAATTCATGATTCAAGATCACGAGCTGTAAGTCACAGGAGGTCACAAACCCCAGGAGAGAGCGGAAACTTCATAAGAGGAGGCGTTTTCTGCCACAGGATGTTTTCTCTCGAGAGGGCGCCTGAGCTTAAGTCACTGCAGCTCTGTGGGTGAGCTTCACTTGGGGTGTAAAGTGAGGATATGATGTTTTACATGACAAGAACACGTGCGTGGAAGCGGGGTTGACTGTATTGGAGCGACAGATCAGATTCCTCTACAAGCACACGGCTTCATGCAGCTCGTTGCAGGAGCTTAGAGCTGGTCGGTGATGAGGGGAGATCCTTCTGCTGGAAGCAAGTCGTCGCTGTCCGTGCAGAAGTCGGGACCATGCCGGGAGTTTGCTGGTTGCTAATAATCCTGCTGAGCTGCACATCATCTGGCAGATGCAACGGTAAGTTAAAAACACAACATAAGAGTCTGCAAGTCATTGTAGGAGTTAGAATGACTATAGGAACAGTTATCAACTTTAGTTCAATTATCCCAAAGAACGCAATATTGTGTGGTACAAGTACAAGTCTTGTTTCATGTCTTGAATTATTGTTATTTAATATATTTATATGAAGTGTTCAACAAAGTGGAAAATTCAAGAAAAGCGGCAAAATATTATTAAGCAGCAAAGTTAAAGCAGTCTCTGCAAACACAGAGTTATGTTGGAGAAAACTGAACTTGACACACAACTTTGCGATGGCAAAGACGCAGCAACACTGGGTGACTCAACTGTGCCACTCGCTTTGCAAACTTGTATTTTCATCATGTCTGAGAGGTAAAAGTGCCTAGAACGGCTGATATCAAGCAGATTCCACTGTGGGCGTTTGGCTGCTGTGAAACAACCATTTCCATGGTGAGACAAAATTCAAGCTAAAATATCAAGAGGGATGGGTCTCTGAAGCTCTTCTGATTTGTTTATAGGATGTTTTGAAAATAACAAATGTACATTTAGCAATCAAGCATGAATGAAATGTACGACCACTGCTAGAAACTGAATCGACGCTTGATCTCTTTCACATTTTTCTCTTCAGAGCAACAGTTGGACGTGCAATGCACAACAGAAAGCTCCGAATTGTTTGTGCCTTGCCCAAACATGACTGTCGGACACACCAAAGCCAATGACACTGAGGTGGCATATAAGCTCTACAAGAACGAAAACCTGATTCAAGTGTGCCCCAAAAAAGAAAAACCGTGCAACCGAACCGATCCAGACATCCACCGAGAAAAAGACGAGATCGGGACACTTACTGGTTTCAGGCTTACGAAAAAAGCAAACCTGAACCAAGCGATCTACAGATGTGAGGGTACAGTTACTTACCCTCCTCCTATCATCAGCATCAACAGTACAGTCGTGATCCTTGAGGAAGGTGAATATGTCAGAGATGACATCAAAACTCATTTCAGGATTAAGTGTGCATGTTGTAGAATAAACCAAAAAGAAAAAAATTACTTTAACATATGGTTCTTTCAGGACAAGGATGCCCGCGCAAAACACCAGAATGTAAAACAGACAAACCAGAAGAGCCAAAAACAGGCATGTCTGTCTGGATCTGGATTGTGGTTGTTGTACTTCTTAGCACCTACAGCCTAGCAGCTACTATCACTGCCTTCATTATCTGGGTAAGTAATTCCTCAATGTCACCGTCCCAAGAAGAAAACTCAATCAATGATCGATTTTTGATTTTTTTTTTTTTGTCAGTGCAAAGTCAAAATATTTCTTTTTTTTTTCTTTTTCTATAGAACAAAGTAAAAAATAGTTTCTCCACAACTAACAATCCATTACAAATCTTTTGAACAGCTTAAATATGCATTTGTTAGTAAATGGTAATCATACATTAATTATTACCTAACCCATTCTAAATGTTAATTGGATATTAATGTTAGATAAACTTATTGTAATTCAGCATTATGTAACTAACATTATCAAATGTTTCTTAAGCAAATATTAAAAAGGAATTTAGAAACATTAAGCCTACAAATGAAGCATTTTTAAATGTAATTTAAGCATGCTGGTTGCAGTGTACAGATTGTGACAACAAAAAACTGATCACTGACAGAATCAAGAGAATATTTGATTTCCTGGTCGGCTGTAAAACATTCAGCTTTCTCTTCACTTCTTTTAGAAGATTTTAAAAGTTGCTGAAGTGAATATTCACAGTTGGAAATGTTTGGGGCAAACTGGAGGTTTGCGAATGTAACTTGCAGCCAGAATCCAAATTTGAACATCCCACTGAGTGACATTTTCACACCCAGACGGCGGCATGCTAAACTGCAGTTTTTTTTTTCTTTTCTTACATCAGTCATCTAAAATTAATGCTGCTAAGCATAAAGGTGTTTCTGCTTTGGTTTTTGCACATGTGAAAGCTGTACAAGCCCAGAGTTCAGGCAAAATAATTTCTTCAATATTTGACGTCAGCGTCTGTCTTCTGCAAAACGTGAGGCTGGCAGCGGCTTTTGTGTGACTGAACCAAATGATGAGCAGCATGTCAGATCTATACTGCATGGATCTAAATAGGCTGTGCACAAAGACGGTAGAAAATAAGTGATGACAACTCAATACACTATAAACAGAATCCTACTTAGAAACAGACGACTAAAAATAAGTAATTGCAACTTTAAATTATTTATAATTTTTAAAAACCATGTTATAGAAATACTTAAGAAATATGCCACTGGTTATTTAATGAATTATCTGATTGGTGGTAAATTTGTAAAACTTGACATTTATTTAACTTAGAGGAACATAAATCCTTGGTATTTATGTGCTTATGAGTATTTTATTATGAAACCACATTTCTGGTGCTTATGGCTGCGAGAATAAAATACAAATGAAAGGCTTTATCATGTAGCATTACCATATTTGAAAGTTAAGATGCTCAGCTCTAAAGCTGTAACCAAAAACAGTGTCAACAACACAAAAGGTTTATGAAACAAGGATCTCAGATATTTGTCAAATTGCCAGATATTTGTGATATAAAAATGTGATAGCAGAAGCATTTTTCATGAAAGAAAGCATTCAGGCCTGGCTGGAATAATCTGAAAGCCAAGCTAAAATTAAAAAATAAATAAATCCTGTCTGAATAGGGCTACAAGACATTAGGGAAAGATGGAATAATATGTGTGAAAGTCGCAAGAGCAATATGATCTACAAACAGACGAATGTAGATGTATTTTTGCTTTGCACTCATGGCAAACATACTCAGAGTGAAACATGGTGACAGGTATATAAAGGGTTTATTTTCCTCAGATAAAACTGGGTCAAGTTAAATAAAACTGTGAATTGTTCCAGATGTCAGTCAGTAACGAAAAAAGAATGGCTTCACCTGAAAAAAAATCTTTCCCCGAATGAGGTCTTGTATGTTTCTCGACTGAATTGCACAGGACGAATGTCACATTGACAATAAGAGTTTGGAAATGTTTGTTCATGTTCTCCTGCGTTTTAGAAGTCTGCCAACCAAAAAGGATTAAAACTGATTTACACATTTCTGAAACCGCAAAATGCCACAACTTGACTTCAAACCTTGATTATACCTGCTACTTCTTCTCTATGTCTAGATTTACAACTTCAAGTTCACTGAGTCTGTTGCTTTAAATGTCTTGCAGCACAAGATGAAGGATGCAGATTCCCAGAGCGACTACATAAACACCAAACCCAGACCTCCTGCCAAACGCAGGAAGAAAAGAGGACTCCACCATCCTATACCGAAACACTTCTGATGATTCTGGATCATTTTCCTCACCACTCCTTAATATACTTCTTATCTATAGGACTTACAATGAATATAACATAACTGTAATCAGTTTCTTTTGTTTAATTTTTCTGTGTGTTCATCTCTGGCAAAAGCAGCACTTCCTTTATGAGGGCGTCTGAAACAATGATGCGTATATTAAAGACAGTGTCAGGTTTTGCTCACTTCCTGTTTCGCTCACTGTAAAAGACAGATACGTTCTTGGGAACCCCTATCTTTGTGGTCGAAACAGAAGGTGGTGCCTCAGTGAGGGTACTCAACCACATTTAAAGAGTTCTCTCGAGTTTGTAAATCAGTGCAACACCTTGTGGATCAACACTGACCACAACTTAAATAAATACAGTTTGACAAGCTGCAACGCCTCTTCTGCAAACACGCTCTCGTTCATTTTCTGAGAATCAACACAAAGACCGAACTGAGGTCGATGACTCGCTTAAACACAAGGAGCTGCAGATTGAAAATAACAAGCTGCACCATTTCCTGTCTCCCTACATTTACGTTTTTTTTTTTTTTTTTCTCTTTGGTTGTTGGTACTTTCTGCAGACGTCGGAGCTTCAAAGGCGCGCCACCTTTACCGTGCTCACCTTGCAGTTTCTGTGCAAGCACTCACGCTGGTTTTATTGGTTTCACTTAGTAGCAAGCTTCTTTTCACAGTCACCGCAAGAACTGACGGAATTAGCATAATGTTTCTGTGAAGCCTTCAAACTGAATGGGGAGGTAAGAAGATGACTAAAAACACATACATTATTTGTCATTTGCCAATTATTGGCCATTTTTTTTCCAGAATGACTGAATAAGCAACTCTCAGAAGCAAAGATCATCTCAGGTATTTGCTTATGAAGCTGTTTGAAATCTTAAAAATAGAATAGCTTTTTATTATAACAAAAACTGCATTTCAAAGGAATAGCTCAGTCCTTTCGTACCGACCAGAACAGAAAATACATTCAAAGCCCTTCATTTTTAAAATCTTTATTAATATTATTTATACACAAACAATTTTGATAAACAATTAATTTGTACAATAATGTAGAGAGTCCTGTTTCGTGTGTTTAGGATTCTGCATGTCCTACTCGTGGTTGTATTTCTGATGCGTGTTCTGGAAAAATGAGTCGTCGCATCTCATCTATCATCTCCTCCTCGGATAAAGATTGTAGAAGTTGCTCTGTTACCTTCAGATGAAGAACACAAATTTAAGTTTTGCTTCGTCTAATAACAGCCGCTGTTTCAACATACATCAACCTGATCGCATGTTATCATTCCAGGATGACGTTAACAGATGTTGCCTATAGATTTTTAAACCGTACGAATTTACATCATACTGAAAGCAATGTTCATTCAGTACATCTAATAAATTGTTAAAGCATGGCTGCGTATAAAAGAAATTAAGTAACCAAACTGTTACTGAGAGACACCGGGGAAGATTTATGGGTAAAATAAGACAAAAGTCTCACCAAGACAGGAGTGTATCCCAAAATCTTCAGATGACGGATCTGGACAGCGAGGGGTCCACGGGGGTGTAACGTACCAAAGCAAAAACTTGAGTTTGGAGTATATATAACAGCAAGTCTAGAACATGACAAAAAGACATGTCAGCTTTAACAAAAACAAAATAATTACATTTGGATACCGAGGTCTGGCTATCTTGGAGGGAGAAAACAAAAAATCAAGAAACTTCTTCAGCACAATTACTTACATTTTGCATGATCTTTATGCAACAATTCTTGGGTGTTTTAAAACCCTTTCTAAGTAGTTTCCCTAGATTAATCCTATTAGTGTGTTTCCTTTGATTATTCCCTTTTTCTTTTATTTTGGTTAGAGTTTTATGTCTAGTTTTGCTTGTTCCAAGCAGGATTTTTAATTTGTTGAAGTTTTTGCTTTTTAATGAATCAGAAAACATTTCAGCAGTCATCTGAAAGTCTTTCCTGAGATTTTATTGTTGATTTTATTAATGCTTGTATTCTTATATAAAGTTAAATTATAAATAAGGCTTGAAATAAACTCATGTTCACAAGTGCTAAAAAAGCTTTATGACCCAAATATTCATACCAATATGATCCGACAAAAAACTACATTTGTATCTTCTACTGTGTTTACCCAAGTATTTATGGAAATATGCAACATATTGCCATAAAATGGAAATCTATTTGGACATTTAATTGTCTAAGGCGTCTAACTTCACATGTTTGGACTTTGTTGCCGTAAACCGTTATGAGAGCAGCAGTTGCGCGTGAGAAATCACAGCGAATATCATTACCTGGAAACATCCTCATTACCTGCTTTCATAGCAAACCTTACCAAATATGACATAAGCATTTACCAAAAAAAAGGAAAAACCTATCACAGACTGCAGATTTGCAAAAAAGCTGGGCTTATTGTGAGACCAACCAGTCTACTGCTGCCATTTCCTTACCTTTGACTGCTCTCTGCTGGGGAAATGCTACTCGTTTCCGACACACGCGGCTGGCTTGGAAGAGGTTTGGTTACAACACCATCTGAAAGCGCAAACATAAAAACGCGTGTGTTGAACCAGTTCGTGCACACCAACGTCTTTCCGCCAAGACCAGATCTTTACCTATGATGTAGAAGTTCTCTACCACCAACATTTCCTGCAGAGATGCATTCGCCTGATCTGCCACCACACGCTGCAGGCTCTTTGAGAGGAGCGGGTTAACCAACTGGTAGGGAGTGGGATTCCCCAGGACGGACAGGGGGACAATCAAGGGCTGAGGAAGAGGAGGACAGTCCAGACGGAGACATATGTCCACTCTCTGAAACATTTTCTCCTTGCTCTTTGTGAAACTTGAAGCTGAGAAGAAAATAGTTTAATTTGGAAATGCAAAATCAAACACGCAAATGAAATACAGCCTCACTTATCAGACAATGGGTTGATTGTCCTTACATGCTAGCTGCTCCAGCGTGCTGCTACTCAGGAGCTGCTCCAGGAGAGCAGATGGGAAGTGATTCATCCCACACAGGTAGTAGGCACTCTTTAGCAACTCCAGGCCAGACATTTTGGGCAGATAGGAGATGAGAGCATGGCTGAGACTATCAAGAAACCTAAAGATATGAAAAACAGCAACCATCTTCATTTTATGAAAAACTAAACGGAACAAAATAGGTAATTTATGCGACTGTTTTGCCAGAGCAGCTTGAACTGGGTGCAGCTCATCCTGGGATTATTGAACTGTGCTCTACATGCACAATTTAATAAAATATTAATTATTATATTGGAGAAAATTCTAATTACAACATGCAGAGCCGCATAGCCTTTTTCCTCAATGGTAAGAGCTTGGTGACTGCTGTGAGTGTGTACATTACATTTATAGACATTTTAACCTCAAGGATTTTTTTGTTTTGACAATATGAACAGAAGTTAATGTCCAAAACAATAAAACTATTAAAATATACTTCTTAAAACCCTGGTTTTGTTTCCAGAATAACTGTAGTGGCCAGGTAGTGATCCAGGTACAAGACACCAGAGGAACAAATCTGCACCTTCTCCTAATTCATCACATCTTGGACTTCTCTCTGAACATTAAACTGGTAATTAGTCTACACCTGAACTTAAAACTCAGACAATTCGCATTGCTAAGGAACGGTTGGTGACTTACGCCTGTCTTTGATGCCGCAGATCGTAGTTAAGCGAGGAGTAAACCTTTATGACAGACAGGAGGTCTTTCAGGTTGAGCGCTTCAGGGTTGGCAATAACTTTTTCAGTGTAAAGCTCCATTAAGGAGGCAGGACAGAAGTGACGGTCCTTAAATACAGACAGGAAGAAGACCAGCTGAAAAAAAGAGGGTATATTATTATGCAACTGAATATGATTGGCAATATATATATATATATTTTCCACAAATGTCAACAAATAAAGATTAGAATGTAAATGTCTCTTCCAGCACCTGTTTATTGGTCCACATGTCAAATGTGGAGGCAACATAATCGGAAATGCTAGTAAACAGGTCTGTGTCTCTGTAGAGAAGGTCCTTATAGGACTGCAGTATGTTGTACAGTATGTTGAAAGGAATATTATGAAGGTTGTCTATCAGAAAACACAAAAATAGAAAGAAAATACACATTAAGTATCAGTGAATATATCTCCTACATATCTTTTCAGTTTGTCAACAGTTCAAGTGATTCACAAGTCTTTCCTTGTGGTTAAGGTGTCACCTTTGATTTTATCACTACAAAATTTCAGCAGTGGTTTGGAGTGGAACCCCATAATGTCCATGGTGAAGATCATGTGTTGGGCATTGGGGAGGCTGAACTGGTCAGTCATTGACAAAGCCTTTCTCTGAAACACATGAGGTACAGAAAATCTGACCAGGCAGAAAATAACACATACAGTGCTTCACAAAACAGTCGGTTTTGAAATTTTTCAACATTTTGCCTGGAAAACGATAGTGAAATTAAAGCTGCAAACATATTCACTTAATATCACTATTGTAAATTCAGTCTGTGAAAATCACTGATGATTTATCTAAATTAATATGCTGGAATTAATATAATATGCTGTAAAGTGGATAAATGTAAAAACAAAATTTCAACAAGAAAGAATAGATTTGCATGGTGCTGTACATTCATTTATTTATCAATTCAATAAACAATTAAGAGAATTAAGAAAAAAATCATAAAACCTAAAGTGGTGAAGACTCAAACTTACCTCTAGTTTCTGTTTGAGCTCTATTGGAGCATCTCTTCCCAGGAGTCGCATCATGGTCTGGAGAGCCAAAACATTTTGAATCTCAGGAAGACGGGCCTCAACAACCAGCCTGAAGTACAACAAAACTCTGTAAAATAAGCTTAAAAATCAACTGACTTTACCTAATACTTGAATTAAAATATCAAGTGTCACCTCATGCCTTCCTTTAAAGCATCCACATTCTGACAAGCCTTCATTCGCTCCAGAACAGAGGCCAACATGGACAGCGTTTTCTCGTCAAAGTCATTCAGTCTCTCCTGTTTGTGAATAAAACAAATTAGGGTCAACATGGAATCAAAAGAGGGTCTTTAAATCGAAGAAGACAATCTCCAACTGCTCACCTGGCAAGTTCGAAGGAAGGTCTGGATTACGTGGCTGCGCTGAGCCACCCCCAAGTTGACCATACTCAAAAGGGAGTAGGCAACGTCCTTGTTACTCATGTACTGGGCAGACCTCGTCGCCCTTTGCAGAAGATTTTCAAATTCAGGATGCTCAAACATCAGCTGCAACTCGTAGCGCCGCTGTTCGTCCGACAGCTTCTTTGTGGAGAACCACATGCGGCTGAGGCAGTCGCTGACTTGTCGATTTGTGGGCGCGTACTTGGATGTGAGGTCTAACACGTCTGACGGGGAGTTGCAGCGATTCAGGAGTTCTTGGAAAGGGGAAATCCTCCATCTCTGCTCTGAGGAGGTCTTGTGGAGTTCATCAGTCGAAAGTGAATTCTCTGTAGTGATACTGTTGCTGCCTTTTAGATCTTCACTGTCCTTCTCGCCACAGGAATAGAACCTCGTGGTACTAAGACTCCCAGAAAGGCGGCTTTGGTTCATCCTTCCGCCCCAGAAACCTGTAAATCCATTTCTAGATAAAGAGGAATCTTTAATTGATGCCAGCACTGGGAAACTAGACCGTTTCCATGGAAACCTGTGGCAGCAAAGGCGCAGTGACCATTTGATGATGTCACTTGTCACCCATATAGTCATATTGTGTAATTAGACTGAGTTTAATTACCTAAACATCTAAATAAGACAGTTTTTTTGTTTCTCGTTTGAAATAATATACAGGTTGATATGCTGACACGTAAAGAGGCAACACGTCACAATTTTCCTATGTTAGTCAGTAACACTCTAAAATAGAAACCAGGCACAAGAAATGATCTGTTAGTAGGAAAGACCAAAGTATTCGGGAAACAAGGTCAAAATGCTTCCCTCCAGTTATGAAATGACAAGCTAGCCCTCGTTAGCTTCCCCCCTTTTCAACGGAACACAACCGCATACAAAGCAAACAATGTTCTGTCGGCGTTGCACGTGTCACTCCATAAAGAGTCGAAAAGAAATATTCATTTAGTGACGGTGAATAACGCTACAAAATGAGATAAATATTGCCTAACTCGTGTTAGCGTTCATTCCCATGTGTAGGTTGAAGTCGCGTGCGCTGCAGTATTGTGTCCCCCTAGCAACGTCGACCTCGCTTCTTCTTCTTCTGAAATTCTTTTTAAAAAAACGAAAAATCTTCTCTGTACGTCAATCTAGTACGTGAAATAATAAATCCTAAAAAACAATATATGCTGATATTAGAAACTATGTCTACTTTCACGTGTTGAAATCTGAAACTCTTTTTTACAAATATATTTTAAGAATTTAGGAGAAATGTTTCTACACGGATTCAAATATACGCAACAACTCATCTCGGTTGCCGAGCAACGGACGCCTTCTGTTTTCAATGGTTAAGATGTGACAGTACGTTGTGAAATGGCGAAATTTGTGCTCGCTGGTAATCCTTCATCTCATTTTATTTTACGTTTTACAATGCATTTTTCATGATAATAGTTACATGAAGGACGTATCAAAAATGTTCAACTGCTACAGGTAAGGCGGACTGTCCTCTGTATGCCGAAGCGGAGCGGTTAGCAGACACTCTCCAGCGAACCCTTCCGAGATTCAGGGTCCATAAGATCCCCGTCCTGCCATCAGAGTGGGAGGTGGTTATGCCTCTACCATTTTACAAGGTTTTAATGTGATCTGTAGCGCCTTTCTTGTAATAAATGAAAAGAGAGAACTATGCTATCCATTACGGAAGCCTACAGGCGACATTTTCTGGAGCACATATTTGACTTTTGGAGATTTGTTCCCCAAAAAACTCAAAAACAGTCCCAACTATTATTTATACTGTTCCCCCACCCCCACACCATTTCTTAAAAGTAGTCTTAATATACATTCATATTCTGCCAAATATTTGTAATCATAATCTCAGTTATGTTTTTATACTTTCATCTCGGTGTGAATCTGCTTCGGTTTGACTGTCAATTTCCAGATTTCCAGAGACAATAATGTTATTTCTAATCTAATCCACCATTCTTGTGTTTTATTTACTCTTGCTCATCCTTCCCTATTTGTCTCTACACTTCCGCTGTTACTCTTCTCACAGAAATGGCTTGAAATCACATGCAATAAAAATGGCTGGAAACACGAGGAAAGTCCCATCATTTGGAGGGAGCTGGTGGAACAAGGGGGCAAAGGGATGCTGTTGGGTGGTTACAATGACTTTGTGGACCATTGCAAGGTAGAAACGGACATGTTCTCTGGTGAAACATACAAATCACCTATTAACTTTTCTACTACTGTTACTATTTTATTAACTATATTAAATCTCCTTCCGAGACTTGACCCCTTGGGCCTTGAGTTTGACACCTGTGTTTTAAAGGGTCGTTTCAAACTCCGTGGATATGTTAAGAATTAATCTTCGGATTAAATCAATTGTTGATTGTTGTTGCTTAGGTCTACTACGGCGTCACGTCAAAAATACCCGAAGATGAGCTGGAGAGAATTGTAGCAGAGAACCTTGAAACACAACTTAGCCTTCTTGCTGAAGAACAGCATCGCCTGAGTCTAATTCGTCCCTGTAACGTGTGGATCACAGGGTGAGTCAGGATGAATGTTTCAAATGGAAATACCCCTTCAATCTGTTTGCCTTAATATTTCTTCTGTCTTGTTTTCTTGCAGCGCTCTCTGCTTAACATCCCAAATCTTGATCCCCTTCCTTCTGTCCAATGAGACGTTCCCGGACGCTCAAACGGTCGCTATCCATCTGCTGCACCTGAGCGGAGACGAGGAAGAAATGCAGATGCTCAAGATGGACATCGAGGATTTGGCACTCCGTCTGCTCTACCGGGTACGTCGCCTCGACGCAATTTTGTCGCGCAGATTTAAAAATGTAATCCGACACAGTGACTTCACAGGTGACGGTGCACACAGATCTGGGACAGGCTTTCCATGAAGCACACGTCATCATCCTGCTGGACGATTTCAATGATTTCAGTGTTGATTCAGATTCAGAGGAACAGAGCGACAAGGCCAGGAAGCAGAAAGTTAAAGACGTATCTGAGCGCTACAGAGAGTACGGGCGCCTCATTGACGAACGCGCCAACAAAGAGGTGAAGGTGATGGTGGCCGGGGTGTCTTTCATCAACATGAGATGCTCGCTGCTCATGGAGAACGCTCCTTCCATCAACAGCCACCAGTTTATTGCCATCGCAACCCAGCTGGTGAATGAAGTCAGAGTCGTGCTCGCAAAGAAGTTGTGCGTGATGCCTTCAGGTGTCGACTCTACTTCTTCTGCATAAAAAAGAAAAGTAACAAGAAACAAATTATCTTAATTTGATCTTCCTCTGCTTTAGATATCGCGGATGTCATTGTGTGGGGGAACATCAGCGGCAATTTCATCATCGACCTGCGGTGGGCGGAAGTTTTCAACTATCCAGGGGCGGTCAGGGTACCGCCAAACTTTTCCCAGCCAGTCCTCGGGGTTTTATTCGACAGGTTTGACAAGATTCCAGCGAGTTTTGCAACAATCCGTTTTCTTTTTAATGTAGGATCATTAAATACAGTGTAAAAGAAAAGTTGAGTGGAAGGAAAAAGTGCAGTGGCTGCTTTATTGACCTTGATTGGCCATCAAATGTGCCATTGGGAAAAAAGTGAATAAGGCCTGTATTAGCTGTACTGAATAATTATCTAAATTATAAGAAATCATAGAGAAATGAATTAACATTTCTTTGATTCCACCCCATTAAGAGTGTGCATCTGCCAGCTATCGGCTGAAAATCAGCCTGTGCAAACAATGTCAGCACAATCCGCCTGCCTTACAATATGGCCGAAATGATCGCATGCATAATGTGCAACGAAGCAAAACAATAACTAAAAGCCTCCTTTTGTTCCAGAAAATGGATAGAAAAAGAATTTAAGCCACTGGTCCATCAGCAGCGGGAGGCCTTGTTTTCAAACACCAGCCGGGGAGCCGCAATATCAGCCACTAACGGGATCCTGGAAGTGCTGCAGACTTGGCACGGAGTGTCTGGTCCAGATGCGTTTTTTTCACTCGGTATAGCTTCCTCAGGTTAGGACTCGGGCGCACAGATTTACGCAGCAGGAGGAAAGTGAAACGTGCGTTGATATGAATACCGTTGCAACTTTCTGTACTTAGACTTCTACGATCTCCCAGAAGGCATCATCATCTCAGCTCCAGCTACATGTACGAACGGCAAATGGTCTCTTCTGGAGGATGTGAATATTAATGAAAAGATGTTGGAGGAACTCCAGCTCTGTGCAGATGAACTGCTGAAGGTTTGGCAAACACAAAAAAAATTGACCTACTGTTGACTCAATATTGTTTAAAACTGCATTGAGGCTCTCTTTTATGTTGTTTTTTTTGACGATCTGAAACATGTTTTTACATACAGTCCCAACTTAACAGTGTTTTCTTTCTGTTTTCCAGGAAAAGGAAATGCAATTTGAAGATCCTGAATGAAAGATGCGAAAACAAATAAAATGTTTGGTCAATTCCTTCTCGTTCGGTTTCAGTTTGTCCTTGTCTTCTTCTACCGTCACAAAAGTGAAGGTTAAAGTTTTCCTTTTGCCACGTTCAACGTCAAATCGGTTCTGCTTTGCAAAGACGATCTGCAACAGATTTGTTCATTTAGACATAAAAGATTAAACAGAGAACTTTGGATAAAGGAAAGATAAAAAAAAAATATTTTTTTTTTCTTCCTTATAATTGTTGAATGTCACTTTTTATAGTCGCTAAACATAAAATGACTTTATCAGCCCATCTCCATGTATAGAAGTCTTTAAACATTAAACTTTTATTTCCATCATTAGTAACAAAATATCAAACTGAACCTCTTTTCACCTGAAGCATTCAATGGTTTGTTTGTTTTTTTCGGGGGTTTTTTCCCCATCACAAGTTGTGCAGTACTTTGTCTGAAGACAAGGAAAACTTGAACAGAGTGCTGTTTTTACATGCAGAAAATACACTTCCCATCTTTTTTTTTTTTTTTTTTTGCATTTCTACACTATTAGCAACTGGGAGAAAACAGATCAGAGATTAGTAGAAATACGATGCACTACGACCGGTCAGGAAACGGAGACATATTCCACTGCGTCTTGTTCGCTTTTGTACAACCTGAGTCGGATGCTGAGTCGTTTATGAAAGCAGAGAAGGCCCCTCCGTACGGACTCGATCACTTCTGAGCAAATTGTTGTAATAATTACCGAGCCGTTACAAGAAAAGGAAGAAAAAACCCAAAAAAAATTAGGCTAAGTCCCCTGAAAATAAAATTATCCTACATGCGAAATACACCGCATGCATGAACAGTAACAAACAGTGACAGCTATACACATGTAGGGCCTATATTACTTTTTTTTTCAGTCACAAATGGACCAATTATGTACAGATGACAATAGAAAAAAAAATTGCATCCTTCTTCTGTTTCACCACGCATAAAAGTCACTTGTGTGCCATTTCTATATTCATAACATCCAATAATGACAAAGCTGCAATTTTCAGGCAACGAGTCACTAAAAAAAATTTTCTTTTTTTTTTTTTTTTTAACGAAAATGCAGAGGTTCAGTAAAGGATTCATGTAATTTTCCTACAATTTACATCTGCATGTACACCGTGCCATTAAAACACCTATATACAATTAATATGGTAGCCAAAAGGATAAAAATAAACGTTCAGTCTTTCTATACTAGCTGGCTGTTAATTTAAATAATTTATAGCATATATTAATAGTTATAAATCTAAATCCATCATTTTTACCTTCTGACAAACTTATGCTCGGGGACGGACTCAGGGAATTAGCTACTGTCATCAGGAGCCAGATTCTGGTTGCCAGGCGAACACAACCCGTAACCGATAATCCTTCACTCAGGTTCTGCCTCAGACATTCAGGAGGAAAACGACACAAACCTCTACTGTACCGTCGCAACCAGGGGACACATTTATGGTTCAGACACACTCATCATGGGAAGCAGTTTCGTTAAACTCCATGGTTCCATAGGTCAAGCACGGTGGTGGCAGCATCATGGTGTGGTCTCATTGCCACTAGAGTTGGTGGACAAAAAGAATGAAGACAGGACTAATGAAAAGTAACAAACATCCAGTGGTGTCCATGCAACAGGACAGTTGTTCTGCATTGGAAAATGCTTCTGGAATCAACTATAAGGCAAATTTAAATACGTTTCTAAACAAAGTAACGTCTATGTTTATGTAACAGCATGGATATTGGCGTAACAGTGTCTCATTTACTGCAGCAGTTGAGAAACTGGCTACGCAGAAGCATCTTTTAATTTTGTTTCCCTCCATGACAATCTCTTTAAAAAAATATAAACATGGATTAGAGAAAATCTTTTAAAAATTTAAAGTTCTTCCTGTTCTCTTTAAGAAAGAAAAAAAAAGCAGTATTGTTATTCTAACTTAACAAAAAGAAAAAGACTGACAGAACTCTTTCCCATGATGAGTAAACCTCTGACTTGCCCTGCATGTCAACAGGATAATTTAGGAATTTTTCCGTAACATGTTAGAAATTTGAACTTTTCTACAAAGTGCTGGCTGCTGGTTAATCAGAACCAGCTTTTAATTTTGTAAAGAAAATGGAAGAAGTTCGACTGTAAACGCATTAGAATGGGCAGCTCTTCAATAAAATATCCTATAATACGTCCCCTTTAAAAGGTACAGTAGAGTTTTGTTTCACTGAATGGAGTATCACTATTAAACAGAGAGAAAGACATATATATTTATACATTTGGGGATTTTATGGATATGATGTACAAATCAAAGCAAAAGCAGATGGAAGGGGGACCAGTGGGGCTATGACTGTTGTTGCTGAGGTGCGTCTGGACCTGGATCTGCCCCGCCCACCTGTCTGTCCAGACCCTCGTCCTCCTGCTCCAGTTCGCTTTGGTCCAAAAGCTCAAAGTCCTCTTCCTCAGTTGCTACTAGAGTGTCATCCGGGTATTCTTCGCCAGCAGCCCTTTCTGTCGTCGTAGCCCCGTCCTCTGGGTCTCTGTCCGGATCCGGGACTCCCACTGTAGTGTCGGCGGACTGGCTGGGTGACTCCAGAGCGCCCGGTAGGGTTTCGGTCGGGAGGAAGTCGGCCAGGGAGGGATCCTCGCCGGAGCGCAGCAGCGCAGACAGAGTGTTCTGCACGACGGTGGAGATGGCCGTGCTCACTATCTCCTCGCTCAGAGCCTCCAAGGAGCGCTGCGTGCCTTGACTCACCGCCGCCTTCTCCTCCACCTCTTCTCTTACCCCAGCTGCTGGCAGGGCACCCTCCTCGCCCCCTGGTGGCCGCCCGTGTCCGTTGAAATGCGTGTTCACGAAGTGCAGAGGCGACGCCAGATGCTGGATGAGGAGCGTGGCGGGACTCAGCGGTTCCTTCTCCGACTGGCCGCCATCGGCCTGAACTCGCGGGGGGAAGTGAAGCAGACTGTGCTCTATGGAGGGGAACTCATCAACGGAGGGGAACTCAGGAAGATCCCGCAGGAAGGCCTCCTCTGGGTCACTGTGGAAACTCTGCTGGTCCAGGTCTGGATCAGAGAAGTGACACAAATCTCTCACTACTTGAAGAATTCTACCAACCTGATTTTTAGTTCCTTCTTCGAAGCAAACATCTCATCGTTCATTGTCAGAATAATTGATGTATTAATTAATTTCTAAAATAATTGCAGAACTGACTGAAAGAGTCAGACTTACCTTCAGAGAAATCAGTCAGTTGAGGCGTGGTGGCCCTAGAGACGGGGAAGCCTCCGCTCTCCAATATGGACGCTTCTTCATCTGACAGTTCAGAGTCTGTGATGGCCATTGCCAGAGCTGTCGTTTTCACATCCACCTTGCAATAACACAAGCAAATGAACAAAGAAAGTTTAAAGGTGAATCTCGCCTTTGCCTTCAACTTTTGACGGAAAAAAAAGAAAATACTTCTTCTGTGGTGATGCCGGGTTGCAACATCAGTGAGACTTAAAGTAAATTAATCCAGGAGCTTAAGTAACTGCTAAGCACTCTGACTTCGATCCAGGAACAATCCTGAAACTAAGTACACCCTCACACACCTTCCAGGTGCAGGAATGTAGTCGGACTTGAAACACCAGAATAGAAGACACTGACTATACCCCTCGATTTCACAACTGAGTTGATTTCAGCGTAAAATATATCCAAGCTCCACTTTTCTCCTGCTTCCTTTAACATTTCCATATATATGTAGCTTCTGTGTAGTACGAGTCCATACCGTTGGAGCAAAACAGGACAGTTCTTCCTCCTCTTCCTCGCTCTCACTTTCTGTTTCTGCTCTGGGCTCATCCCCCTCCTCCAGCTCCTTTTTTACCTCTGTGGAAAGTATTTACACACATCAATGCAATAAATAATACATGACACTCTATTAGAAAAGAGCAAAACAAACACTCACTCCTCTTGTCGTGCTTCCGGTGCTCAGTGTCGCCCTTCATGCTGTAGTCCAGTTTCATCAGAATCGGCTCCAAGCCGGTGTACATCCTCTGGATCAGCTCATGATACACCACCAGGGGCCACAGCAGCACGCTTAGGGCTGAGAATATGCACACATGAAGAAAAAACATCCACAGATTTATTCATTTAAAGGACTTTCTGTACACATTTAATAAAGCAAGATGCTGCAGAGAAGGGAGGGAAAAGCCAACAGTGCCTTCGGAATTAATAACAACCCCTGATAAAGCCAAGTCAGCAGCCTCTTATTGATCTGACTGTGCAATTAAGGCAAGTGGCTATTTTCACAAAGCTTATGAAAACTGACACATGTATGTTTTAGTTTGAAGGCATGTTTGCTTGTTTTTCCATTTTGAGGAGATACGAAATAGGACCTCTGTCACATATATAACTATATGAAAATAAATGTCGACAGAAATGAATAATAAGTGATCTACAAGGAAACCAGCAGTTTAAAAGCTGCATTGTACACTTGTTTTTTTCTCCCTACTAACAGGATTGTTATCAACACTGCATTTACTCATTATCCTGCAGGCAGTTCATCACGACAACCAGACAGCTCGACTGTGTTTCTGCATGACAATTAGACACAAAATGACTCACCTATGATATATGAAATCATGATTCCTGGCACATAATGACCAACCAGAGCGAGAACAAAGCAGCCGCTGCACATCATCGCGCAGAACTGGGAACCAGAGAAATGATTTTATAACCAACGTTTTAGAAATATTTGCACAAATTCCCTTGGTTAAAATGGATTTTGTGTCTGAGCGCACCCTTCCATGGTTTCTGTGTTTGTACTGCAGCATCTCCTGCAGATACAGGCAGCAGGTCACGTAGCTCTCGGCGAGGTGGTGGCTGAGCTCCGGGACGCTGAGCAGATGATGCTCCGAACTCAAAGTTGGGCTTGAATTGAAAAGAAAAGAAGGCGTGCAGAGAAAGAGAAAATTAACACCTCTGCAGAAAATAAATCTGCCTTAACCTGCAGCCTGAAATATGAACGTGCTAAGCTATCGTCCTCATGCACTGACGGATACAGAAGTGGACGATAAAAACGACAAATTGTTTTCTTAAAAGAAAAACTGAAAACACACAGAAAATGTGATTTTAAGCAGACCTTTGTGCAGGTTCAGCCTCAGCATGTTGAACTGCAGGGATAAAGAAGAAACATAAAAAATGTCTTAATTTTTCAGATCGGTGCCTTCGACGTTAGTTTCATCCAGATTTCTTATTTTCAAATCAGAAATCAAGAATTATTCTCTTATCTCAGTAAAACGCTACCTTAATCTGGTGCAGTTTATGTGATTCGTTGTTAGATAAATAATTTATTTTAACAAACAAACTTCTTAAATACAATGACACTGAAGCATGCAGGACAAATGTCACAGTGGTGGACTCACAGTGCTCTTCAAAGGATCTGTTTAAATCCAGCCGTAGGGTGCCGGTTTGTTAGGTCTCTAAGCTTTCACATTTATTCCCCCCCTTCACCCTCAACTTCTTCCTGATCGCAATTATCGAGACTTTAAGAACTCAAATTAAAGCTGGAGATTTGCTACATACTTCTCACTTTTAGATATGGGAATTACGTAACTACAGTGGATTACAAGCACTAACGACCGAAAAGGGAAACAACTTAAAAACAAGTCCCCTTTAATTAGTTTGTGCAATGATCCCATCAAGTCTTTGCATTTGCACTATTTACTTTATGACAGTTCTGATGTGTAACCATGGCAACAAAATATAGTTTTCTTTACAGCTACTTAGCCTCTCCAAAGTTAAAAAAACAAACTCCATCACCACAAATTTCCCTCAATGTGAAAAATCTGGACCCCTGACATCTGCCTGAGGTTCCAAGCCATTACCCAGATATATTATTGCCTTGTGGAGTGTGGAGACAGTGAAACAGCCCAGAACCAGGTCCAAAACAACCCAGTAATAACAGCAGTTAGACCTGAGCTCACTTGTAATGATGGGTAACTTGGGCTTCCATCTCTCCAGCAGCATGAGGCCCAGCAGGGACACGCTCAGCAGGAACAGGGGCCGCAGGGAAGTGGAGGACAGGAGCCTGTGGAGCCAAACACAGACCTTTAGAAGTCGCTGATGCGTTCACGGCGTCGGGGCCAAGCGAGTCTGACACTGACAGCTGGTCCGCAGCTCCGACACGCAGCCGGACAAGAAACGACTGTTAGAGCAGCAGCAGGTGTTTCAATGGGAAACAACTCATTTATTTACTCAACAGACACAGATAAAGCTTCCTGTGCTGACTGTATTTAAATTACAAGCTAAGTTAGCATTAGGCTAAAGACGTGGGATTAGCTAACTTCACTTGACATTTATTCGTGCTACCTTCGCTGACATCAGCTTAAAATGCGATTAAAAGCCGTTTCATTGCTAAAACGCGGATAAACGCAGGCTCGTTCGTTACCAGAATAAAGTGTTAAGAGTCAGGGCGGCTGAGACGCTATACAGCGGCCTCTCCCAGACCAGCAGCCTCTGCACCCACAGCAGCAGGGGCTCGTACGGCGACAGCCAGGCTTGGAGACGCTCCCGCAAGCGATCGAGCTCCGGGTTCCCGTCCCCGCACGCCTGCTCCGAGGTCCCGGCGGGGAACAGATCCTCCAGGCCGACCGAAGAGGAGGTTACCAAGGGGCGTTTTGTGGCCTCCTCTCCGCTCGCCATGTTTTTTCCCCACTTTTGTTGTGTTGTTTTGGAGATCACGGGGTATATGGAACGGTCTGTCAAGACGACACGCTCAATGAAAGCTACAGTTTCCGGATGACTCCCTTCAAAATAAAAGACACTGAATCTAAACTTAAAAAGTTCAGAAGCAATCAAAGATTAGAAGACTGGCGAGATGCTTTAAACGTACACAAATTCAAAAGTAAATCTACGGAAGAGCATTAGGGACACTGAAACAAATTATTTCTTCCATTAATGAAACAGCGTTTATTTCCTTATTAATTTTAAAACATGTTTTTTTTCTTCTTCATAAATTCCAAAACAATTTATGAAGCGTTTATTTCCTTATTAATTTTAAAACATGTTTTTTTTTCCTTCTTCATAAATTCCAAAACAATTTATGAAAAAAAAAAGTTTTTCATCAATTGAATTTTTTTTAAATTATTTTAATTGGTAAAATAAATATGCATTACAAATAACTTGCTGATATTAATGCCATGTATTTAATTGAAATTATATTAAATAATCACAAAACACTATTATTATTATTAGTAGTAGTATCATTATTATTATTACACCTCATTACTTACTACAAAGCAACAATGGTACCAGAAGGTTATTAATTAATTCATTTATTTTTTATCAAATTCCCATTTGGGATTAATTGTTAAATTGCACTGAAAATAACGAATAAACAAACACTCAAATATATGTCGAATCGTTGACATCGCCTTTTGATTCACGTTTGCTCAAAAACATCTACTTCCGCTGTCGCTTCTCATCGTTTCAGCTTGACGCCCTCAACGGGAGGAGCGCAGATGGGCGGCGGCGTCATCAGCGTCGTCACAGATAAGGAGAAAGGTCACGTGCTTCTTGTTTACCGTGTAAAGTGGGGGAAGAGAGTGGGTTAAAGAAAACTAGAGTGGGTTCCTGCTGGCTGTTTGTGACAGTACACACACACACACACAAAAAAAAAACATCTGGATCTGTTCACATGTACTGAATATAAACAGGATTACAGAGAGTAAACATTGATTGCGTTGTGCAAACTGAGTCAGTGTGAGGAGCCTGGTGAGAGATGGGATTGGAGACACTCATCATCTTACAGCCTGGCCATCTTCTCTCCTTTCAAACTACCTACATCTGGTGCTTCCCAAACATGATCTTTCATATTTTTCATCTTAGAAATGAATGAAAACAAACACCATGGTTATGGGAGCTAAATAAGATGGTGGACGGTTGTTGCTAAGAGTGGAGAAACTTCAGAGTGTACCTGCTTTTGCACGTTGCCAGACGTCAAGCCCGCAAAGGCAGAAAAGCAGAAAAGAGGAACTTCTTCTATTTCCTCCTAAGACAGAAGAGCATCGATCCCTGCAGGTGTGAGGACCAAAGCCTGCAGGAGGTCAGACAGAGAGATAATACCCTTCACAACATCCAGCCTGTCCACCAGAACCAGCCGGTGGACCTGGAAGAAGAAGAAAAAGTTAGTTTTTTTTAACACCT
Source organism: Poeciliopsis prolifica (assembly GCF_027474105.1). Taxonomy (NCBI): domain Eukaryota; kingdom Metazoa; phylum Chordata; class Actinopteri; order Cyprinodontiformes; family Poeciliidae; genus Poeciliopsis; species Poeciliopsis prolifica. The sequence goes on from NW_026562430.1 coordinate 158,088, forward strand.
GACCTCTTGACTTCATGGCAAAATACCAGCCTAAATAACACAAACCTCTGCTTTAACTATCCGATCTATAACCGCTTCTAAAGACTCATCTGGATAGCACTTCATCACACCCTCAACGCAACACGTGCGTCTGCGAATGGCTTCCTCCATCGTTATGTCCAGGTTGTTGTAGGTCTTCTGGGCTGCCAGATTCTGTTAAAAAAAAAGAAATCAGCAAACAACAGAAAGGCCGAAATCAGAGATTTAGGTCAAATCTTTTCTGCTGTACTCACGATGACATCAAATCTCGAGTAGAGTGCCACCACTTTGCCTGTGAAAACAAGCATCTGAATGCTGAAACCGTCTAAAGGCCAAATAATATCAAGGAGATGCAAAATGTTGGCTTTGAAAAGCATACTTTGTCCATCCACCACAGGAAGTGCTGACACTCGCCGCTCCACAAATATGGACAGGGCTTCATAAAGCGGTGATGCTTGGTGGACTGTAGCGATGTTCCTGAACGTCCCTATGCCCAGCTCCTGGACCGGCCTCTTCAGAAATGCAGGCTTGGGCAAATTTTTCCCCTGAAAATAAATCCGGAAACTGTAAAGTTCAGTGCTATGAAAAAAAAAAACGTTTTTGTCCCACACAAATCCCTTCTGGTTTTTGTCATTTTATTTCAGAAAACAGCAGCAATAACACAACTCACAAATATATGCAGGAACTTGAGGATTCGCTTGTGAGTCAGGATGTGGAGAACGTTTCCCGACTCCGGGTCGATGACTGGCAGCCTGTGGATCTTGTATCTGAGTAAGGAATAGATGGCATCGAAGAGGCTGGGCAGGAAAAAGGGGACGCAAGAGAGGAAATTGAGGCTCTGCTGGAAAAGTCAGTGAAAATTTACTCTGAGTTTTTTTTTTTTGTTTTGTTTTCACCTGGCCTGTGGAGAAATACTGATGAGGAACTGAGTTGGAGACTTTAAGTACACGTCTGGATTGAAAAACAGGGAGAGCTGAATTTGATATTCAGCAAGACTTTAGCTTCAAGATAATGTTATTGTTAGTGGTTGTTATTTACTTTGAAGGGAATCACCTCTCCACGTTTCAATCTTATGGCTCTCCAGTCCATACATTTGGACCTTTGGGAGGAAACAAGAACAAATAAGTGACGCTTTCTCCGTTTCACTCTCTGCATCCGTCCTTACAATATGCAATAATGTAAAATAGCAATCATCAATTAAAAAGTAAAACTGACTAAAAGTTATTCAAAGTTGCCGTATATTCATGCTCACCAGAGGTGACTTGTAATAGCAGTGGAGTATGTTGATGAAATCAGTAATAGTCAGCATACCTGTGGAAGAAATGGAGTTAACAGCCCTGTTCTTACACAAACCCACATAAAGCAACACTGTCGACGGGGAAACGCACAGCCTTACCCACAAATCTCTGCAACTTGCTGTCCCAGAGCGGCGCAGCCCTCAGGCCATTTGCCACCAGGGCAAAAAAGGCCTTTTTCACCTGTAGAGAAAACAGAACCAAAGTCGACAGCAAGTGCTGTTTAAATTCCACGAGTGGCTTGAAAGAGAGTGTGAAGCCAGACACCAGCGTCATGGTTCAGTTTCAGCAAATAAAAAATACTTTTATTCCTCAGATCTTAATCTTAATGTGCTGCTTCGGCTGTAAGAACGGGAAAGAAGGATGCGCTCCAACCTCCATGGGCTGGAAAACCTGATCACGGATGCTAAGCGTTGATGAACTCCATACAACACAGATGTGATTTAACTGGATTGTAACTCTGCAGTTTACTGGAAAGCCAAATAGTCGAGCACTTTTTAGTTAAAATGAGCAGCCCTTGTGTCCATGTTTCTATTGGGAAAGTCTAGGCTTACCTGTAATGTTGTATCAAATATGACCAGTTTGCAGCTGATTGGAATGGCGTCGTAGCAAGTGTGACTTTTCATGAAGTTCAGGTAGACTGTGGTGTCAGCCTCTAGAACCCACAGCAGTTCATCAGCATGGAGACAGACAACGTGTGAAGCACAACAGAAATATACAAATGCCTGCATGTGCACAGATGTAAACGTACCTTGTTTCTTCACCGTCGGCTCCTCTGGTGAACACGACACCTACAACACAAGGCAAGGATTTTGTAAAGACCTTAAAACTCGACCTCTGCAAATGATCCTTTTCAATGGCAGCTCAGTAAACAAACGCACCTGTGAAAGAGGCTCCATTATCCTGCTGGTCCATGAAAAAAAAAGCAGATCTCGAATGACAGGGACTGTTTGGTTACAAACCAGTTGGGTCTATATTAGGAGCTGCAGAGTGGTATGTGTTGGGCTGGTGGCGGCGGAAGAAAGGGGGGAGGGGGAAAAGGAAACTGGCATGGGTTCAAGGGGAGGGACCGTCTGGTTTATCCCAAATCTAGACATCTGCTTTCTTGTCCTTCAGGACATTGTGTCCTTCTACTCCCATTGTCTCTCCTAGTGAACCTGTGTAATTTGAGAGCATTTATTACATAAAATTGTGTAAACCACAATTGAGATTGCACCGATTAACTTTACATCTTCTGGCACCGTCTCAAGGTTCCCAGGAAGAGAATCAAGCCCACAGTATCATAGATCCTCTGCCTTACTGCAGCAGTAGGACTCAGGTTACTCACCTCATCAGCTCTGTTGACAACTTTAAGTCACTACAAATACACTGCTTTAATGTAATAAACAAGAAATAACAAGAGTTCAACTTCAGATAAATGCAAACAAAGGAAAAAAACACTTTTAATAAAAGCATTTATTAATTATGGGTTTATTCTTTTTTTTTTTTACACCATTTAAAAAATTAAATGTTTTTCAGCTCCAAAATGTATCAAATCCAAACCTTGAATGTATTTTTCCCCCCATTCCTTGCTTAATTGCACATAAAAATATGATTTTTTTCTTCTTCTATTGTGTTTGAATGGAAATAAGATAATAAAAACAAGTGGTGTATTTCAGAAAAATGTGCAAATTCCAGATTGCATAAGAAAAAACAAAACACTTCAGTTAGCTTTCTAACGTGTTGGGCACAGAGCCAATAAACCTGCAGAGGTCAACTCTTCAACACTGACCTTCAACAGGGATTATTACCAACATGAAATATGGTGTATAAGAGAAAGAAATGCTAAATATTGTAGAGAAAACAGCATGTCTTTAATCTCAATGAAACAAGTGACAGGTGCATTTGGATATGCAGATAAAGCTTCCACTCAGTAGTCTACTTCCACTTTTTGACACTTTCCTCTGCAGGAAAGAGACCTCCCACCACTTACTATGAACAAAACAAATCAGTGCTTGCAGCGAATTTGACCAAAATCTGATCCAAACTGTTAGAAGAACAAAACAAAGAGTGCGCATGAGCAAAGTGAAAACTTAGGAAACAGCCTATGCTGGTTAAATTCGTCCTCCTTGTAAAGCTAGTAAAATAAGCGCTCGCTGGAAAACCTTTTTGCAGATATGCTTAGAAACCTTTAAACAAATACACTAAATTCCCCGATCAGACACCTTTTTTTTTTTAAAATTATGTATAACTCAAAAGACATTCAGAAGAAATCTTGTTCATCCCAATATGAAAAAGCAGATTTGTCGCCCTTCAGAGCGCCTCGCTACAAATAAAAGTGCCACTTTGCGTCTGCATTCGTAACAACATGACAGTGGTGAGTCATGACAACTAAAGCTTTAATGGTTTCCAGGGGTGTTTCCAGCGTGACGACGGGTGACGCCTCTCTAGCCAGGCATGAGCAGAGCCTCAGATCGGCATGGCAACAGATCTACAGTTGGAAACGCCCCAAAGTGTGAGTCCAGGCTTGATCCTGCGGCTCCCATCAGGCCGGAGGAAAGCCACGCCGACTGAGGACCCGGTTTGACAGAACTGTGGTGAGGGAGTGCCGAGGTGTTTCGAAGTACACACTGAAGATGAGGAAGGTTTGGAAGACAGCCGGAACAGTCGAAGGAGGAAGACGGCCGGGCTAGGGGAGATTCCGCGTCGGGATTTTTGACAGGATGCACACAACTCACAGAGGCCAGCAGAGAACCAAAGAGACACAAAACAGAGTTTTTTGCAGAGCCCAACGGGGAATCGTTCTGTCTATGTTGCTGGCTGATTTCAAGCGAAGTGGTTTGACCGTTCAGAGACTTATTAGTCAGAACACAACATGGTGGGCGATGGGCCGGCGTGGCTGCTTCTGGGCTGAGACTGGGGGTCTGGAGGAGGCCGATTTCGTTTGGCAAAGGAAGCGCGGATTGATCGCCTCTGCACAGACTGAGCTGGTGCACAACGGCACTGCTCGCAATCAGAGTGGTTACACCAGTCAGATACACCAGGCCGAGCATACAGGACACCTAGAAACACACATGGGAAACATAAATTTACTCTCTTTGCATTAAAAGCAAAGACAGTAAAAACCTGTTCCCTTCTAAACAGGTTTCTAACCTTTAGAAAGTGCTGGTAGATGGCAGCGAGGGCGTGACTCCATGCGGAGTGATCCAGCAGCACACACAGGTCAGTGTAGGTGAACCAGCCACGTCTCATTCCTTGCTTCTCTGCAATGCTGCAAACAGCCACCCCCAGAAACTGTGCTGATTCACGGTTCTGCAATCTTTATGGCTCAACAAGAAGTAAACGTTCAAACATTTCACAATAAATTATAACCTAAGCTGATATTAACTTTACTTACTGAGAATGATAAAAAATGGAACATTTCAAGATTAAAATATACACACCTTGTTTCCAGGTGGCAGAGTATATCAAAGAAGTCCTTTGGCTCTGTGAAGAGGCTCCACTCCTGAGGAATAAAAATGCCAGTCAAGATAAATCATACAAGCAGAAAAACATGAACACACTCACACACACACGAAGTCTCACTTACAATGGCATTCAAGAAACTCATCTCCAGGTTGTTGATCGTTTGGACGTCCAGTTTCCCAGCTGCTCCCCACTCGTCATTGAAAACCTCCTCTTCCTCACCTTCATCATAGAGGTATTTGCTGGCAACCATCTGGAAAACAATCAGAGAGAATGTTTAGAATTGCCTTAAAATTCACACACGTGCTATTAATAATGCAACTTCGTATTTATAACGACACATGACCCCACCCGCCCACCAGCCTTTCGCAGTGCATACCATCGAGATCAGGAAAAGGTCAGATGAGGAGATCTTTTGCAGGTACTCGGGGTTTCTGTGTCGGAGTCTTTCTATGTAAACCAAAGCCAGCATCATGGCACACGGAGAGATGCAAGCCTCCCTAAGCCAAGACAGAAATGTGTTTCAGTACAAAAACGATGACAGGCTGCAATACTTAGAAACGAGTGGTATTATGGAAAGAACTGACCTTGCAACATGAGCAGCATACTTCTTCTGGAGCTTTCGGATTGGGCTGGGGGCAGACTTTTGGAAAATTTCAACAGCAATATCTGGAAGCACAAAGTCAATATAATGGCCACTAATAACATAATCCAACGTGCAAATGCAAACAATAGCACAACACAATAAACCTAAACTTTATAATAAAGTTAGAAAATAACCCAGATGTAGTTTCCCTTTAGCAAGCCTCATGTAAGTCAACACTCACCTGTAACAGGGCAAGAAAGGGCATCTAGTGAAACATCTTTGTCCAGGCCATAATACAGTCTTTTTCTCACTCGCTCGCTCAGTTTTTGGTGTCCAGGAATAAACTGCAATAATAGCATGAGCTATAACGTTTTAGTCAATGCAAAATGACAAAAATCATCACTTAAAAAGCACAAAACAGCTTGAAGTCCACATTAGCTCACAAAGCTAATGATTTAGAAAATATGTGCTCCTTTTACAATGCAGCAGTGGAGAGGAAACCATCTGTAACAATTAACCACAACCCACTCTTATGCTAGTTAGCGTGCTAGGCTAACAGCTAACATACACCCATTACCCACCAAGTAATACCAGTTACAAGATTGTAGCATGTTGTTTTTAATTTTTGAGCAATAATTAGAGTTAAATTTGAGTTCAAACTTATTGAATAGCGATTTTTGCAATTTTTTTTCTCCTGCAATGTAAGGCAGTCCGCGTTACCTGTCACTTACATTGACAAGCTAACGAGCTTAGCATCTGCTAGCATGACTCGAGCTCATCGACTTACCGTGAACTCCTGGAAGTCCGAAAACTGAAACGTGTCTTCGTTAAATAACGCGTCGAAATCCATAGTTACTGTAAATTACACATCAGTAGGTTAAATTTGGAGGAAAAATAAAGTCTGCTCGGCCTGGTGCCTCCTTCCTGCCAAGCTTAACTTAGCTTGAAAACACGCCCTGACAGAAGGGAGCCAGTGACGACTCAACCGCCTGGTGTTGTGTTTGCTTTCGTTTCAGGTAAATTGAAGCGTATCGACGGCAGGGGGCGCTGCACACCCAGAATGGACCAAAACACTACGTTCTTCTTCTTCACATCTATAATGGCGGATCGCAAGCAACTTTAAGGTGCATACCGCCACCTGCTGTACATGACTGTGAAGCAACATTTCTTTACGTCTATTAAATAATATTTTTTAAACTATATTCTGACGATAAATAAATAATGATAAATAAACCATTCTTCTCAGTTTCTCCTTTCAGGTTCATGTTTTACAATTTATCAATACATGTTCTATTTCTTTTTCTCCACATTTATTATTTTTCCTCCCTATTAGATATAAAATATCAAATAGAACCTACTTTTACCAAAATACTTTCTGACCTCTGTGCTTATGTATTTTAATATCAAAGTTAAGTTTTTACACTTTTGATTTCATGATATGAAGAGATGTTCAGAAACTATTTCAACAGCCGACACCCATAAACTTTGAAGAGCATCAGTTTTTTTTCCTTAAAGCGTAAAATCCTTACCCTTCAGTAATTATTTCAGGTAATACATTCTCATTTAAATCTAATGGAAATTTATGTTTTTTATTTAGAGCCTGGAGTTTGTGAAAAATAGATTTTTATTGTTTATAATAAGGCAAACACTTCAATAATTTTCACAGAACCAAGTATACATTTTCAGATACACAAGTCGGAAGATGGAGAAAAAAACCCCAAAAAAGTTGAATAAACACGGATCAGCACAAAGTGTATGTTTCCATTTCACATACTGAGAACTAATAGTTGTGTTTGTGTGTAAAGTCATGCATGACTTTTTCTGTAAACGATTATGAGAATAAAGAAATTATTACATCCCACTATGCTAAATTGATTGAACTGTACACTTAAAAAGTTGTACCTCAAGTAACGTTCTATATGTTGACATATAAAAGAAAATTTCTGACAGCTTGTACTTCACCCTATACTCATTCATTGCAGTCGCACTGAGTTATTAATTTCTTGATTAAGCTGATTTTTTTTTATTCATTCCCTTATAATATCTTTAGAGTTAAAAATTGATGGCTTGTTAGACGGGGTTAAGGGAAGAGAAACAACATAAAGTAAACGCAAAATATAAGAACAAAAAGACAAATAAAAACCTGACAAGTAGTAGAAGTGCTGTTTTTCTTTTTCTTTTTTTTGCTAATATTTTGACCTTTGGCCCTGGTATCTCGATATAAAAATCATATCAGCTATGGTAAGAGCTTTAACATGAGTGTGTATTTTCATATATTTGACAGTAGTGTCATATCCTCAGTTCTTTAAAGGCACCTTCCCTTTTCTACCTGACCTGACATTGCACAGACTCTTTCCTGAAATAAATAACATAACCACATTGCTCAGTGTTACTTTTAAATAAAGCATGAACTCTGATAAGTAGAATACAAAAACACAATTTGTTGTCCCGCGCAATAAATAGATCGAATGCCCTTAATGGGCTGAAGAGGTGGATGGCGGCTGTAGTTTCTCAGACTTGCGATCTTTTGCTTCGGTGTCTGAGGAGGAATCCGAGTCGTGGGCCTGCTGCTGCTTCAGCCACATGTCAGCATATAGACCTCCTTTGGACAGCAATTCGTCATGCCTTGGAACGAGAGCGGGTTGACATTTAAACCCGATTCAGGGATATTTGCTCCCCATTAAGCGACAGGATGAGGGGAGAAACCTACCGTCCTCGTTCAGCGATCCGACCCTCACTGATCACCAGGATCTGATCCGCTCCAATGATTGTGGACAGCCTATTTTTTTTATTTTTTTTTTGGTTTAAAGTAAGGGAGTAGATTAGTGGCAAAACTAAAATTAGATTGTTTGAAAAATGAATGGATGAATGGAACGTTTTGACAAATAAAGCCGGGGCAATACTTTTTGGTTTCGCAATCTGTATCCAGACATAAAACTATACAAGTCAAACTCTTGATTTCTGCCTTTTCCTCTTACCTGTGCGCTACGACGACGGTTGTGCGATTGGTGCAGACTTTGGCCAGAGAGGCCTGGATGTTGCGCTCTGTCTGAGTGTCCAGAGCAGATGTTGCCTAAAGAGAGACTCGGTTATAAAACTTCAGACTTCTTCTGCTATTTTATTCAAAGTTACTTTAGCATAACTTTGCTCTGATACCTCATCCAGCAGGATGATCTGAGGTGCCTTCAGGATTGTTCTGGCTATAGCAACCCTCTGCTTCTCACCTCCACTCAGCTTCAGACCTCTCTCACCCACTTGAGTGTCATAGCCTGCCAATACAAAAATATATATTTTTTCAAATTACTCATAAAGAAAACTAGAAAATAAGGGGAGGAATTGTAACTTGCAAGCTCAACGGGTTACCTTCAGGGAAAGCCATGATTTTATCATGTATGTCTGCAGCTATGGCTGCCTCCTCCACCTCGCGGTCGGATGCAGTGATGCGACCGTAGCGAATGTTTTCCCTGATTGTGTCATTGAAAAGCACCGTATCCTGAGGAACCACTCCGATGTGCGCCCGGAGAGATCTTTGCTTCACCTGAGGAAACACAAGGCAATGGCAACTGAAGTGTGTAGTCATGAACTAAAGTTGAATGAAAGCGCAGACTCTGTGTCAGGCCACAAATTCAAATGATTTACATACGGAACTTTACTGCTGTTTGCCAGCTTTCAGCAGTGCTTTTCACTCAAACTTTCTGCATATTTGAGTTTGAGTTTTGCTGGTGCAAATGTATGAATTTGCAAGAGTAAATTGACACTTTTATTCATGCAAAAGCTGAGACGAAAAGCTGTGAAATTTACTATATTTGCCCTTAAAAATAGGACAACATTTTGAAGAATTCTGATGTCAGACTGGACTCTTACTTTGGAGATATCCTGGCCATCAACGCGAATGCAGCCTCCCTGAACATTATAAAATCGGAAAAGCAGGCGAATGATGGTACTTTTCCCAGATCCTGATGGTCCAACCTTAAAAGGAGAGCAAAAAAAAAAAAGATTATAAGAGAGCACATAAAAGATATTAATAATGATAAACTCTCAATTTAAATTCACCATACCAGTGCAACAGTCTGTCCTGGAAGAACGGTGAACGACACATCCCTGAGAATTTCCTTTCTGGAAAAATCATCAAAATCCTTTAGTACTTTTTCATTTTTGTACGCAACTTTACACTAAAATGAAAGCAAATGTGAACAAACCCATTGGTGTAGCTGAAGTGGACACTGTCAAACTCCACTCTTCCCAGTTTAAATTGCAAATTTCCAGCATTGACTTCGTCTTTCACCTGCAGAAAACATGCAGCACATTGAGAAGAAACGCTACACCACCGATCCAAATGCTCTGCAGTTTCAAACATACCTCCTCTTCTTCCTCAAACAGCTTGAACATGCTTTCCATGTCGATGAAGGAATTTTGGATCATTCTGCAGGAAAAAATGGTGGAAAAGTATATTTACAAGACTTTCAAAAGGACATATCTAAGCCCAGTAGAGCCTCATTTTTACCTGTAGTAGGTTCCAAACCAGTTGAGAGGGGTGTAAAGCTGGATGATGTATGTACCGAAGAGAACAAAATCTCCCACCTAGAATCAGAAGGCTGCCATTGTCACAGTCAGAAGAGAAATACATCCAAATATGGTGAGAATAAACTGATTCGGGACCTGAAATTTCCCCTCTGTAACAAAATAGGCACAGAGTAAAGAGCCGGCCAGCAGTCCAGATCCGATGATGATGTTCTGGGTTTGATTGAGTAAGGCGAGGGACGCCTGAGTCTTCCACTCTGAAGCCTGAAACAGGAGCAGATATGACATGATTAATATAGTCGATGTTATGAGAATGCGTAATCATTCTCTTGAATCCTAGGTGGGATTGTCTAAGTTTGTCGTGTAATTCTAAAAACACAGCAGCTTCAAATAACAAGCTTTTGTTTCTAGTGTCACTATTAAAACATTACAACTGCACATTTTATTGTGATTAATAAACACAAAGCAGAAAATAAATAAATAAATGGATGATGTCTCTATTGGAGACATCATCCAATAGAGAATCTGCCCTCCCCTCATTTCCTAGACAAATAAAGCTGCTTCTGGTAACTCATAACTTATGCAGGCAATAAAATGACGTGATAACACTGGGAAGATAAATTAAAATGGACAGCAGACTTTTCAGATTTAAGTTTGTAAAAAATTTACAAAAATCCTGTATTATTTTCCATTTACCCATAAATAAGCACTACTTTGTGTCCATCACATAAAATCCCAATAAAATCCACTAAAGTTTGCATCCACAGGCTGTGAAGATTAGCATTGACAACAATCTTGACAGGACAGAACAAGACTATTTTAACTCCTGTCAATAAAAAACAAAACTTTTCAAAGAAACTATTTTCATTGCTTAGAAAAAGCGGTCATAACCTCGGACATACCTGATACTTCAAGATGGCGTCTTCAAACCGGCCGACCTCGTAGTTCTCTGCGTTGTAGTATTTTACCTATGATGAAGACAAAAGAAGAACAAACTTGACTCAGTGGATTTTAAGACATAGAAATATTTATTTCATTTGTTTTGTATCATAATTATAACATAATCGACCGATATCTGCATTCATTTGATACCGTTTCAAAGTTCAACAAAGAGTCCACGGCTTTGGACTTGGCAGCGTTGTCCTGCAGATTCATGTCCCGTCTGTACTTGGTTCTCCACTCAGTGATGATGATGGTCAGAGCTACAAGACATTATTAATTAAAGTTGTCCTAAGCATTCACCAGATTTTTAATCAAACATGATAAAAATCAACACATGTTCCAATCTAAAAATAAAATTCCAACGTGACTGAATTAAAACAATTCTCACGAAGAGTGAGCCAAAACTGGCAGGAGCAGTTATTAAATTTAGGGGGCAAATACAGTACTTTTTCACAGCAGTTTAATTTCAGACTCATTGTCATGGTTCCGTTTCAACATGCAGCACTTACTGAGGTATACTGTCATGCAAATGAAGATGATCAGGCCGAACCAGGCGTTGAAGTTAGTGACGAAGTAGATGATTGAAATTACAATATCAGCGATGGTTGGAAAGATGCTGAACACAATGTAGCTGTGAAAAAAAAGCAAAAACAGATTTACTTTAGTTGTTTTTTTTTTGTTGGTTTTGGTTTATTTCACGACGTGAACAAACACGGACCTGAGCAGGCTGTTGATGGACGACGTGCCGCGGTCGATGCTCCTCAGCACATCGCCGGTTTTGCGGCCCAGATGCCAGCGCAGCGAGAGCGAGTGCAGGTGGGCGAACAGGCGGACCTGCACCACCCGATTGGTGAACTGCTGCACCCGGATCCACAGGAACGAGCGCATGTTGCTGACGAACCCGGAGGCACCTGAAGAAGAGGACGAGCAGGACACATAACAGAATCAGAAAATCTCTCAGATTTTAAGCATTTACAAATGTGGAGGTAGCACTCACCTGCTCCCCCACCCTGCAGGAACTTCAGTCCGACATACACACCCACTGTGGACGCCACAGTGTGCCAGCTGCTGCCATCAGTTAACCCATTAACTGTGAAAAAGGGTGACAAAGAAACATTTTCATCCAGCTCAAATCTCACACACCTAAAACATGTGGCTTCACTTACCAATATTTTTATAGTAGATAGGTACAAAGACATTAATGGCTCTCTCCACTCCCAGCAGGCCCAAGCAGAAGAGGACCAGCAGCTGGAGGACAATGTTGCCTCGGGGCCACATGTAGGGAACAAGCAGACGGACCTTCTTCGTGAACCCTTGCCAGGTTGACTGGTTCTCCTCTGGTCTTCCTAACAGGCTCTAAAAATCAGAAAAAACAAAACATTGAACTTGGGCAGGTTTTGCAAAAATAAATAGTGGAAAAAGTGACCATCCCTAATAGACTGCTGTGGACTCAGGGGGATGGAAAAGAAATACAGAAATACAACCTTTTTTTTGATGCTCGTGTTCTCCTACCTGTGTGCTGTTTTCCACGTCCCGCTCGTCCTCATTTATAAGGAGAATGTAAGGTTTCCGAGGCAAGCCGGGGGCTTTCAGACCAATGAAGAAGAGCAGCCCAGTGCAGACGTAGCGGATCACCCAGAGAGCAAACTCCACCTGAAACATTCAACATCTTCAACTACATGGATGAATTCAATATGACTGAATATAAATAAATAAAGGAAAGGAATACTGTTATTGCAATTCAAGTAAATATTCCTCCCCTCTTATTTTAAAAAAATGAACTGAGTCATTTGTTTACTTTCATTTTGAAAATAAAAAATGGGATTAATTAATCATCAATACAATAATCAATTACTACAATAATAATCAATTAGCTGCAGCTCTTGATTAATTATAAGGAGACTCAATAAAAACAAGTGTTCACACAGTAGACAGATAAGCAGGCAGCAAATTAAGAGAAGCAGCTTTGTTATGAGCTGACTAACTCTGACTCAGCATGGGAGGAGCCAGTTTTTCTGTTTTAAAAAAGGGGACAAAAGGCAGCTGATAGAGTAGAGATGAGAATCTGAAGGCATGATTCAGCAGAAAAGAGAAACATCTTTCGCCATGTGCCGTTTGTTCTTCATGCTTTTCATGTTAAGCAGGTTTTGTACCTTGGAGAGGAGTGGCACACAAAGCTAATACATGTGCAACCTTTGGCCTGTTAAGACCGATAATGACAGGAGATTTATTATGATGGTCAGACAACTTTGAAAATTGTGACTAATGCATGGATATTACACAAGATTTCAGGTTGTGGACATTTCGTTCAATAAATAAGTCTTTTTTTTCTAGGTTTTGCCTCACCTCTTGCTGATTGGTCTCCAGCGCCCACCACCACTGTGAACTGTACCAGGAGATGAAGGCCAGGTTTTCAGCAGAGAAAGCAAAGGCCCAAAACACCAGCAGGGCGGTGCTGTGACCCCTTGTCCGGTCCATCAGGGGGACCCGCCGCCGCTCCACCCAGAGCACCCCCAACGCCCAGAACCACCCCAGCATCGAGAAGCAGCCGTAGAGCACCACGTAACCCGGGAGCTCTCCGCCGTCGGCCGCTCGCCACACCAGCCCGGCCAGGAATTGGAGCAAGAGGAGAAGGGTGAGGACCAGCTGGAGGCCGTAGAGGCGGGAGCGAGGGATGAATTTGGGCTCCATGAGGGTGCCATACTTCTGGTAGCAGATGCAGTGGACGGTGCCGAGGAAGAAGCAGACGGAGAGCAGGATGGAGGAGACGAGGGTGAAGTGGAAGCAGGGGGAGATACCTAAATCCACCCAGGTGTGGGAGATGGAGATGTTTCCCTCACAGTAGCTCTGGATGAACGCCATCACTGCAGCAATGGAGCAGATGGAAGAGAAAAAGAATAGGAGATAGGAAGCTGATTATCTCAGTCGTTCAGTTAAAAAGTGCAACACAAGCAAGATGAAGATCCAATGTTATGTTTGTTTTTAAATCCCTATCAGGCTGTATTCAAATTCTAACACACAATATTTGGGCTTTTGCCACAAAATTAACAGAAATAAATGCTGACACGTATAACATCCTACATGCAGGGAAATGTTACACTATATATGTTTTATTTTTCTGTCTAAACAAAGAAAATAGACAGTAAAGCGCGCAGCATTTCTCCACGAGAGTCGCGTGCAGGACAACATAACACATTCAAACTGCGGTATACTGAGAAAAATGAGCAGCAATCGTCATTTTACGACTCTGCGAAAACGTTAGTTTCTCTGATGTTGATGTGCGAAGCTCACCTTGCTCGTCCAGTTCAGGTAATTCAGAGCAGAGCCGCACTTATCGCCAACGGAGATTAGCAATCCGGAGGGAGGTTAGCCGGTTTGTTGTCGCGAGCGCCCTCGGTTTTAAGACTAAACGGCCGAGTCGAGCTGAAGCTTCAGCTTCTTCTACGCTGTGTTTCTGTCATCTTTGCTCCCGGCCGAGTGGATAAAAGCGCCAACGGAGGACGTCCTTGTAGCGTCAGCTGTTAAACAACAACTCGCCGTGACTCTGCAGTCGACGCTTACGCAACGACGCTTACGTCAGACTTGGACGGCAGCCACAGCGCCCTCC